>NC_061521.1:25752500-25797500 GCF_022379125.1 Scophthalmus maximus | reverse complement strand
GAGGAGGAGAGAGGAGGAAGGAGGAGGGGGGAGGAGGAGAGAGGAGGAGAGAGGAGGAAGGAGGAGGGGGGAGGAGGAGAGAGGAGGGGAGGAGCAGGAAGATTTTTATTTTAAAAAAGAGCCAAAATCTGTTTGACTGGATCAAATTCTTCTGGCTCCATCTGACCTTCCTGTCTCGACCCGACAGTTGTCATTTGTGTTTGATTGATTCATCATTTTTATTCCTACAATATATCTGACATTCTCTCCTGACGTGTCTGAATCTAATGGCGACGTCGTCTCCTGATCTTCGTCTCGTTGAACAGATTCAACACTTGGTTTTTCTGCATCTTCGCTCTCGTCCCTCAGTGTCAACGAAACTCAGGCTACGTAAAAAATGCTGACGACAAAAATTTAATTCTGCACCTGTGTGATACTCGATAAAGTCGCTATAAACTAAATTATTATAATGACAAAGAAACTCTATCATAAAGGGAAAAAAAACTTTTTACACCATAAAGCATTAAATAATTCACTATCACACATTTTTTCTCGGTGGACTCCATCGAGTTTCCTGTCCAGGCTCAATATCATATCTCACTGTGTGACACATTATATGTGCTGGATGTATCTCAAAGTCATTTGCATATACAAACATACTTATTCCCCAGTGGCGGCAATAAAAAAAACTGTGGCCGTTGACAGCTGCTCTGACAAAATCCTAATCTGCTCGTCTGTGTGTGTGTGTGTGTGTCGGCGTGTGTGTCGGTGTGGGTGTGTGTTTGTAGGAGTGTGTGTGTGTGTGTGTGTGTGTGTATGTTTGTGTGTGTGTGCGCGCGCGTGTGTGTGCGTATGTGTGTGTGTGTGTGTGTGTGCGTGCGTGTGTGTGTGTGTGTGTGTGTGTGTGTGTGTGTGTGCGTGTGTGTGTTGGGCTCAACGGGTCGTGACATGAGGCCTGGACGTTGGGATGACTTAAGGGAAACTTCTGCTTTCCGTTTTTTCCATAATCATCATCATCATCATCATCACTTCTACTGTATTCGGTTCCCCAGAGAGAGAGGGGGGAGGGGGGGGGTTGCATTCTTATACTGAGAGAGAACACGGTGGAGGAAGAAAATGAAGAAATGAAAATCAGCCTGGCATCATTTGCATTCAAGTTTTATCGCTGCAGGAGGAGGAGGGCGTTTCTGCACCTGATAAGACGAGGGCGTCGCAGGCTGTGCTGGAGGTGGAGGGCGGTTGGTGTGTGTGTGTGTGTGTGTGTGTGTGTGTGTGTGTGTGTGTGTGTGTGTGTGTGTGTGTGTGTGTGTGTGTGTGTGTGTGTGTGTGTGTGAGAGAGAGAGAGAGAGTGTATGAATATTATGTGAATTGACTTTGTTAAAAGAAGGTGGTTCAATCACACACACACACACACACACACACACACACAAGTGTTAGAGCAGCAGCAGTGAGGACAGGGTGTTGGGGGTGGAGACGGTGGTGTGTGTGGTGTGTGTGTGTGTGTGTGTGTGTGTGTGTGGTGAGGGGGGGGGGGGGGGGGGGGGGGGTTAATATCAGACCAAATAATTAGATTCGCTATCGTCTCAGCGGCAGCAGTGCGGGTATCAGGCAGATTAAAGCCGGGGCTCGGGGCTGGTTAATATTCATGAGGGGGACCGGGGTCCGGGCGAGGGGCTTAGACTCAAAGACTCTCCTCCGGCTGACGGGGGCTTAAGGCAAAACGCTCTCCACCCAGAGAGATGGAGCTCGGCCAGGGAGGCCTGACATCCCGCTGATAGACGGACAGACGGAGGGTGAGAGGAGAGAGAGGAAGATGAAGAGGAGGAGCCGACGATCTGATCTCTGATCGATCGGGTTGTTGTTAAAACCAGACTGTCACTTCACATCACTTGTGGTCTGGTGACACTTCTCACCTTAGACTTCTGGAAAGACATGAAGTCTGTCGAAGCAAACCATGAAATATATTGGGAAATTATACAAGATATTTAATTTAGGAGCAGTTACATTAAATTAGACAGTGGACTGTAAATTAAAAATGGACGACGCGTCTCCTCTTCCCCCCACTGTATAAAAATGAAACAAAAATATTTTTACGATATACGGGCACTGCCATTTTGTGCTTTTTTACATAATTTGGAGTCGTGGTATCGAGGTCCAGCCCCGTTTTTTTTATATATCATCAAATAACTGATGAGAAGCAAAGTGATCACAAACATAAACACGTGAAAAAACATCAGTGATAAGAACGACCTCACATGACATGGAGGGGGCGGGGCTTAGGACCTGTACTGCAGCCAGACACTAGGGGGCGATCAGGAGGATTTGGTTTCACTTTAGAAGAGATGACGACTTTAAACCAAAGATACTTTAATAAGAGAAGCGACACTTCAGGTGAATGTGTTGGTTTAGGTGAAACGTTGTTTCCGCGTCTCATTAGCATTTTGTCCGCGGCCCCAGTCGACTCCGTGGCTCCGGACGTGTTCCTCCTCTGACCCGTCGCCCTGCGACTCGATGAGATCGGCGTCGGACCAGGAGAAGTGAAAAGGCTTTTGATACTATCCAGTGTCCTCTCGGCTTCTGCTTAACTCCCCCACACATCTCTGGCATCGGCTATTCTCCTCTGGCCTGGTTAATTACACACACACACACACACACACACACACTGGGCCGCTCTCGTCGGTCTGTCTGTCTGACTGTCTGTCTGACTGTCTGTTTGACTGTCTGTTTGACTGTCTGTCTGTCTGTCTGACTGTCTGTCTGTCTGTCTATCTGTCTGTCTGTCTGTCTGTCTGACTGTCTGTCTGACTGTCTCTCTGACTGTCTGTCTGACTGTCTGTCAGTCTATCATGTCTGTCTGACTGTCTCTCTGACTGTCTGTCTGTCTGTCTGTCTGACTGTCTGTCTGTCTGACTGTCTGTCTGTCTGTCTGTCTGACTGTCTGTTTGACTGTCTGTCTGTCTGTCTATCTGTCTGTCTGTCTGTCTGTCTGTCTGTCTGACTGTCTGTCTGTCTGTCTGTCTGACTGTCTGACTGTCTGTCTGACTGTCTGTCTGTCTGTCTGACTGTCTGTCTGTCTGTCTGTCTGTCTGTCTGACTGTCTGTTTGACTGTCTGTCTGTCTGTCTATCTGACTGTCTGTCTGTCTGTCTGTCTGTCTGTCTGACTGTCTGTCATCAGAATCACACAATAACTGCCGGTCAGAGTTACAGTAAACTTGATAGAAGGATGGGACTCTGACATCTTGCTTTGGTATCACTTTATTAAAATTGCACTTTTTGACATTTTCACCTTTTTCACCGCAGCTGCTCGCGCTAGGTGGGCCGGGGGAAGAATGTGCGCAACAAGATGGTTAGAGACAACTTTCAGACATAAAACTTTCACCAACTGCTAATGCGAACGCTAACTGTCTGCTGACACACCTGCCATCCTCTGGTGGATGCTAATGCTAATGCTAACTGTCTGCTTACACACCTGCCGGCCTCTCGTGGATGCTAACAGCTAATGCTAATACTAACTGTCTGCTGACACACCTGCCATCCTCTCGTGGATGCTAACAGCTAATGCTAACGCTAACTGTCTGCTGACACACCTGGTGTCCTCTAATGGATGCTAACGGCTTATGCTAACACTAACTGTCTGCTGCCGTCCTCTTGTGGATGCTAACTGCTAATGCTAACGCTAACTGTCTACTGACTCACCTGTCGTCCTCTCGTGATTCGCTGCCTCTGCTGCTCTGGAAGTTTTCTGTTTCTTTGCCTCACATTTTCATATTCGACAGTGATCGTTTTTTCTGTATTTGGGATCTATCTTGAACAGGATTCGTTTCAAATAGCAGAGAAGTGAAACAGAAAGGTGAAAACACCAGATACAAGTGTCTGTAGTCGATGTCCGGCGGACAGGAACAGGAGGACGTCACAACTGATGAACACACTCAGGTGTGTTCAGTGACTCTGTGAGTGTGAGATTTGGGGCAGATTCCAAATAAAAATCTGAATCTAGCAGATAAAGATATTTGTTTTAAATAAATGTTATTTGGTGAGGCGTCGTTTCTCATCAGCATCTTTATGTTCTTTACACTTCTCACAGCCACTCGGTTCGTCTTGGTATCAGTCGACGGAGATATTGTGATTCCATCATCTTCTTTGTTTTTGTCGGTTTCTTTCAGACTCGACTGAATTTAAACGGCCTGTTGTTCCGTGGCCGGAGGTTTTCACTCTCCGTGTCTGTTTGTTTGTTCCTGCTGCTCTGAGGCAAATAAATCCTCCACTTGTGTGAAGTGAATCCTGCAGAATCTGCGGCAGCAACAGTCGATGAGTATCTCCTTTAACAAGTTCAGTAGGCGGTCGTGTCGAGGACCTGAGAGACTGACAGACTTCTGAGAGAGAGTGTGTGTGTGTTAGTGTGCGTGTGCGTGTGTGTGTGTGTGTGCGTGTGCGTGCGTGTGTGTGTGCGTGTGTGTGTATGTGCGTGTATGCGTGTGTGTGTGTGTGTGTGTGTGTGTGTGCGTGTATGCGTGTGTGTGCGTGCGTGTGTGTGTGTGTGCGTGTGTGTGTGTGTGTGCGTGTGCGTGCGTGTGTGTGTGCGTGTGTGTGTATGTGCGTGTATGCGTGTGTGTGTGTGTGTGTGTGTGCGTGTGTGTGTGTGCGTGTGTGTGTGTGTGTGTGTGTGTGTGTGCGTGTGTGTGTGTGTGTGTGTGTGTGCGTGTATGCGTGTGTGTGTGTGTGTGTGTGCGTGTGTGTGCGTGTGTGTGTGTGTGTGTGTGTGCGTGTGTGTGTGTGTGTGTGTGCGTGCGTGTGTGTGTGCGTGCGTGTGTGTGTGTGTGTGTGTGTGTGTGTGTGTGCGTGTGTGTGCGTGTGTGCGTGCCTCCTGCAGTGTTTCCTGAATCCTGATGATCCAGGATTCCCGAAGCGTCCGACTCGAGCGTCTCCTCTTCGCTGCTCGTTCATGACAGAGACGGAATTAGATATTAAAAGAATAGTTTTGATATTTACAGGTTTGATGGTTTTGAGCTTTGTAGCGTTCGTCTGCCGAGTCACAACCAGAATGAATATCCTGTGGTCGGACGTCAGATATGAAAATCAGGGGGAAATGACACGTGACGTTTACAATCTGAACAAAAACCACACGCGGACGTACATGAGAGGAAAACTGTCGAGGAGAAGTGAAGTGGACCATGTTGACTTTTTAACAAAAGAGATGGGAGAGAATCAAACACTTGAGTAACACGATACGTTATGACTCCATATTTTAGATCTTTGAAGAACGAGCTTGTGTGTGTGTGTGTGTGTGTGTGTGTGTGTGTGTGTGTGTGTGTGTGTGAATTCCAAAGCTGCGGCGGCCGTGATGAATTAGTCTGAAACAAATTAGCAGTACTTACAGCTCAGACGGCTCCAGCGTCGGGTTACAAATTAAAACAAAAGCAGCCGTTATCTGCTGATCAGCGCGAGTTCTCCATGAAATACAATCTGCTCGGCCTCAGTCGTCGGTTTACAGACGACTCTCTCTCTCTCTCTCTCTTCTCACTGTCTCTTCCTCCCGAGTCGTCCCGACACAGACGGCGTCCGGCGTCCGGCGTCCTCCTCCTCCGGTGTTCCATCTTTTTAGCTGTGAAGTGAAGTGAACACGGACGTTTAGTAAACGGACTCTTTGTGAAGCGGCAGGATCAGATCTCACCTCCCAGATGTCGTCATCTGTCAGTCTGACTGTACAGATGTGTGTGTGTGTGTGTGTTGGTCAGAGGTCATGTGGTCAGAGCGCAGTGCGTCCTGTTGACACCTGTGACCTGTCAGATCTCATCTGTCAGGACGGACGTGAACATCAGGTGTGAACAAGACGACATCGCTTCAAGGGTCCAGATTAGATACAATAACACCCATCATCTTTACACCTTTAACCTTTAAGGGTCGCGGGGGGGTGGAGCCAATCCGGATTCTGACTATGAACCTTCTTGCTGTGAGGCGAGGGTGCTCACCGCCACGCCACCGTGCCGGACACACAAAGCGGGTTTAATTCAGCTGCAGGATTTTAATGCAGATTAAAATCATCTAAATGTTTTTTTCTCTGTGTGTGTGTGTGTGTGTGTGTGTGTGTGTGTGTGTATTGAGTGGAAGTGGAACCAGGTTGTTGGCAGTTTATTACAGATGGAAATAATGGCGGTCAGATACATGAGCAATGAGAATATTCATCAGTCCAGTTATTCCTTTATTTATTTATATTTGCATGAAATGTGCCAGTTTATATGACACACACACACACAGACGCAGACACACACACACACACACACAGACACAAACACAGACACACACACACACACAGACACACACACACACACACACACACACACTTCCTGTTCCGGCCTCTTCACACAGCGACGCTGTGTCCACTCTCTAGTTTTTTCGCAGGGGGTTGATCCCTGAGGAGCTTTAATTTTTTCCCACTGATCACTGTGTCTTTGAACGCAGCACCACTGATACAAAGGAATCATAATCTCTGTAAAATTACAAAAGAAAAGCAATAACAGGGAAATTAGAAATTTGATGACTGATACGGTTTTAGAGATTAAAAAAGAAGGAAATAAGGGGCTGCCATTGGTCACGCCACAATATATATATATTTTAATCCAGAAAGAGAATATTCATTATTGTTACTATTATTAAAAAGATTTCAGCTATAATAACAATTAAAAAAGATCAGTAGGATGAGTGGATGAAAACATAATAATGACAATAATAATTATATTAACAGACAAAATAAAGTTATGTCTATGAATCAAAGGTAATCAAAGAGGTTTGGAGATGAATATTTCAACACTTTCTGGTAAACTTGGATCAAGTGTGTGAAAGATATATTAAAAATATTAATAACGCAAAAAAATTGACAAAAAGTTCTGTTATGTAACAGCTGATTTGAATCTACTCTCTAAAAACCAAAACAGTTGACAACCAGGATCCAGCATCACATGAACTTTGACCTGTGAGGATCGTTCAGTCTCTGGGCTCCAGTGCTGAGGAGACGCTGCCTCCTGGTGGAGGAGGAGCGACACTGCGGCACAAAGCCTCTTCACTCTGTGAGTTTTAGAACTGACATAAAGATCTTCAGTGGTCACCGGCTCTGAGGCTCGTACCTGCAGGGGTTTCTCTCTGATGACAACTGAGCGGGACAGTTTGAAGTCGAGGCCTCGAGGCTCAGGATCGATCGGCTCAACCGACTCCGTGATTCTTTAAAAAGGGTTTTAAATATGTAGTGGTGGAAGTGTTAATACAGAGGGGAAGTGAGGTCAAAGGTCAGAGGTGTGTGTGTGTGTGTGTGTGTGTGTCATGGAGACGTGGGATTAACCTGCGTCCTGGGACTGATTGTCAGACGAGAAATACTCCTGGTGCCTCGAACGGACAAAGACAAGATTGTTTGCCCCCCCCCCCCCCCCTCTCATACCTACAGACACTGGATGCCGACTCTCTCTCTCTCTCTCGCCCTTTGTCCGGTGGATATCCACCGTGGATCTTATTATAGCGGTCGTCTGAATAGCCGCTCGTCGACCTCATCAGATCTTCTTTCTCCTCCCTTTTCTTCTCTCTCTCTCTCCCCCGGGGTCTCTCTTCCTCTCCTCTCTCTTCTTCTTCTTCTCCTTTATTTTTCCTGCGTGGTCTTTGTTCAGCTCCCTTCATTTCCTTCATTTCCATCGCTGGTTGTAATCGCGCTCCGCTCGCCGCCCAGATCTTTCTTACACAGCGTGTTTACCTCCGGCCTCACGCTGGACAGATCTGCGTGATGCTGTGTTGCCACAGATCTCTGGGATTAATCTCAGGATGAAAATATAGAATATGAAGCAGTTAACGTGGAGAACGAACACTCGTTTGAGGAGTGTGACGATCACAGCTGATCCCTTTGTTTCTCTGTGCGTGTGTGTTGCAGAACTCCAAGTTGACTCTGGCGTGTGAAGATCCAGACTGTTGGATCAGTCGACTCCCGCTGACCTTTGACCCCTCGGCTGCCAACTGTACCGTCTACAGCCACGGTGAGTGAATAGAGAGAGAGAGATACAGTAGATAGAAAAGACACACACACGCCATCAAGTGCGGCTCCTCCTGATGAGATGTGATGTATAACTGTGTTTGAACCTGTCGTTATGTTTCCTGGCGGCTTTAAAAGTCTCAAACTGGTACGGAAAGTTCAGAAAAGTTCACATCGATAAAACTAAACTTGACGTCTCGTGTGTTTCCAGGCGAGGAGTTGTTCTGTAAGTTGACCCGGGAGCTGGCGGCCGGCGAGGGGCTCCTGGCGTCCCTGTCCCCCTCCTCAGGCGCCTCCCCCTCCTCCTCTTCGTCCTCCTCCTCCTCCTCCTCCCCCCGCCCGGCCCGGCTCTCTCCGCCGCTCAGCCTCGTGACCCAGAAACAACCCGTTGTGAAGGAGGAGCCGCTCTACCCGGCGGCGCTGCACTCGGAGATCCAGCTCCTCCCGCAGCAGGCGGGCATGGCCGCCATCTTGGCTACCGCCGTCGTCAACAGTGAGTGTGGTTGTATGTTTGTTGGAAGAATAAAATAAATCCTTTTTTTTATGATACAATAAAGAATATTCTGTATTTTCAATACTTTCAGTTTTGGTTGAATTACAGTCAAATTGATTTTGATTCAAACAATCTATTTAAAGTTGTACAAGAGGCATATTTAATAACTTTAGTTTAAAATATTAAAATGTTTGACCCATGTCCTGTAAAATATTACATCCAATACGTCGTCCCCTCGTCTTTCATCCATGAAATACATATTTTCATCTCGTCGACTTCTGCACTTCTGATCCTTCCTTATTATTCTGATGTTGTGATATAAACTTTTATAATCTATTGTATTCACCATTTGTCTTAAAGTTGTAATGGTTCATTCGACCACAAGGTGGCACTGTCGCTCTTTGGCAGCTCATGGAGTATTTTCCCGCAGGCCACTGTTGCTTAAAGTTTCTTCTTGGTCACTTCCTGTTCTGATGACCAAAAAACCCAAATCCCAAAACTCAATCACTCTATATGATCACACCGTCGTACATCTGGTAACAGTCGACCTAATAATAATTAGTCTTTGGGGAAGAAAATGTGTGATAACTGTTGTTCCCATAGACACTGTTGCCTTGGCGATGGTCTGGTCTATTTGAGCTTTATTCACTCGTGTACAGGTGAAGACTATTACATCAGCTCATCAAATACTTAAAGTTGAACATCTACAGCTCTAATTTTAATCACTTGCACTTTTTATCAAAGTATATTTCGTCAAAACATCTTTATTTGTCCCTCCTGTCCACAATTTCAAAGTCAGAGTTTGTAAACCGTTTTGTTTCTTTGACTCGAGTGTGATGTTTTTTCGCTCTTCTCGCCTCCAGAGGACATCTTCCCCTGTAAGGACTGTGGGATCTGGTACCGCAGCGAGAGGAACCTGCAGGCGCACCTCATGTATTACTGCGCCAGCCGCCAGAAGCAGCCGGCCGCCGCCTCGTCGCCGCCGCCGGACAAGCCCAAGGACTCGTACCCCAACGAACGCATCTGCCCCTTCCCACAGTGCAACAAGAGCTGCCCCAGCGCCAGCTCGCTGGAGATCCACATGCGCACGCACAGCGGTGAGAGCAGCAACGACATGAGGTCCGACTGGGTCTCGTTCTAAGTGAGGTATCGTCCCCGGAGCTCATCGCCGCGTCTCTCTGTCGTCCCACAGGTGAACGTCCGTTCGTCTGTCTCATCTGCCTCTCGGCCTTCACCACCAAAGCGAACTGCGAGCGCCACCTGAAGGTGCACACGGACACGCTCAACGGCTTGTGTCACGGTTGCGGCTTCGTCTCCACCACCAGGGACATCCTCTACAGCCACCTGGTCACCAGCCACATGGTCTGTCAGCCCGGGTCCCGAAGCGAGGTCTACTCTCCGGGGCCGGGCCTCCCCAAGCTGCCGCTGTCCACCGGTGAGTCTCCACAGACCAGTCTGTCGATCTGGACCGGGCACGTTCCTCCACATCGTTTACTAATCTCGACTTTGTCCCCGTCAGGTCTCAGTCCCGGAGACTCGGGCGTGGTGTTGAAGTGTCAAGTGTGCGGCCACAACTCGGACTCCCCCGCCCAGCTGCAGCAGCACGTACGAACCCACCTGGAGGTCAGGGTCCCGGCCGAGAGGAGCCCCACCCCTCGCCAAATCACCCCGTCGTCGGTCGACGCCCCCCAGCTCCAGCTGTCTCCACACGAGAGGGAGCCTCTCGCCTGCGTCCCCAAGCCAGACTCCTCCAGCCCGGGAGCTAACGGCAGCTCCGCCACACCGCGGGACTACAGTCCTCAGGACGTCCCGACCGCTGACCTCAAGATCAAAGAGGAGCCTCACTCAGACTCGGAGATACAAGATCAGCGGATGGAGATGGAGGAGGATGGAGAGGCGGAGGAGGAGGCTGGAGGGGAGGAGGAGGACCGAGAGGAAAGACGGAAAACCACCGAGGGGCAAACTGGCACCTCGTCCCGCCAGACGCCGGACTCTCCGGAGAGTCCCGCCACTACAACCGTGAAGGCGGAACCAACTAGTCCCACTCCAGGCTCCAGCCCGGCCCATGTGGGAGGCCCAGAGTCGGTTCTACCAGCAGGAGCCATGTTCTTGCCTCAGTACATGTTTAACCCCGAGGCGGCCATTTTGCCTCAGGCCTCGGAAATACTGGCTAAAATGTCCGAGATGGTCCACAGCCGTCTGAAACAGGGCCAGGCGGTTCCCCCCAACAACCCGGCGGCGTTCTTCCCCGCCGGGCCGGCTGCTTCTACGGCCGCAGCCACTCCGCCTCACAAAGGAGCCACCTGCTTCGAGTGCGACATCACCTTCAACAACATCAACAACTTCTATGCACACAAGAGGCTCTACTGCTCCAGTCGGCACCAGGCAGAAGGCGCGAGCTCAGCTGCGGGCGCTGGGTTGACGAGGGACGCCACCCCTGCCTCAGTGCCTTCCAGCGGGGCGCGGGGCTCGTCTGCGTCGCCGCAGGGCGGAGCAGCGAGCAGAGCCGCCTCGGCTTCTCCCGCCGACTCCGACTCACCTGCCGGGATCGGAGCGACGGAATCCAGGAGAGCGTCGGAGGTGAGGACAGAAACCCCCGTGGGCAAGGAGGGAGTGTCGTCCTCTTCTGAAGGGGAAGGCGGGGGCGCAAGTGTGGGCGGAGGAGGAGGCGGTGGAGGAGGAAGAGCAAGCGAAGGCAGCCAGAGTCCTGCTAGTGGTTCGGCCGAGGACCTGGAAGAAGATCCCAACACAACCTTCTGCTTGGCCTGCAACATCCGCTTCAGCCGTCACGAAAACTACACTGTTCACAAACGCTTCTACTGCGCGTCTCGCCACGACCCGTCCAACCACCGGTCCGTGCACATGGCCAAGGCGAGCGCCGCGGCGCCCTTCCTGCCGCAGCCCATCCGCACGCGCAAGCGGAAGAAGATGTACGAGATCCACATGGCCAGAACCGAAGCCTTAGCCGCTGCCGCCGCCGCCGCAGCCGCCGCCTCAGCCGCCGCCTCTGCTCCGTCTCCCTCCGTTCTGGGCTTGGCGGTGAAGCGAGAGGTTTCCCCCGGCGCGGCAGGCGGCTCCAGCCCCGAGGGCGACGGACCGATCGACCTGAGCAAGAGGCCTCGCCTGATGGATGTTCCGCGGCACGGCAGCAGCGGTGTTCTGCCCGCGCTGCCTCTCACAGACTATCACAAGTGCACCGCCTGCAGCATCAGCTTCAACAGCATCGAGAACTACCTGGCCCACAAGACGTACTACTGCCCGGCCACCACACTCCAGCCTCACACCCTGGAGCAGCTTCACAGGCTGAAGAGGTCGGCCTCTACCTCTCCCAAGAGCCGGCCTCAGCACGAGCGTCCGGACCTCCTGCACCCCGTGGAGGCGAAAGCTCTCCCCGCTGAGTGGGTCGCCCAGGCTCAAGGCCCATCGTCCGGTCCTCATCCGTC
Source organism: Scophthalmus maximus (assembly GCF_022379125.1). Lineage (NCBI taxonomy): Eukaryota > Metazoa > Chordata > Actinopteri > Pleuronectiformes > Scophthalmidae > Scophthalmus > Scophthalmus maximus. The sequence goes on along the minus strand of NC_061521.1, from coordinate 25,785,576 downwards.
TGCTCTACCTGCCTCTGACGCCACGTCTCCCGCCCACACCAACACCACACCGGCCACGCCCGGAGCCGGAGCCAAAGGCGCAGGTGCCGGGTCCCCTCAGGTGGTGTGCCCTTACTGCCCCAACAGGACCATCACCTGTGACCTGATGGAGCACTTCAAGACGACCCACAGCCTCGTTGTGGCCATTCAGCCCCCCCACGAGGCCCCGTCCCAGCCCGGCAGCGCCGTCAGCCCCAGCCTTAGTCCCAGGGACGGAGCTTCCACAACCCCAAACAGCCAGCCCAGACCGGTGTCCCGAGTTCACAGAGACAGCGTCAACGGGCAGGCCAGGAGCGCGACCACCTCCCCCGTGTCCCCCCTGGTGAGCAGCACTCCGTCACCCGGGGCTGCTTCACCTTCAGCCGGCTCCCCTCTGCCCTCGCCCCCCCCGGCGGCTCCCGCTCTGACTTTGTCACCCGTGCCTGAGATCCTAAGGGAGACGGTGGGGTCGTCCCACCTCGCAGACAGGGCCGTCGCGGCCTCCGGTCCCGTCCCCCTGCATGCCCCCAAAACCACGGTGATCTCGCCCGTCCAGAACGGTAACTCCCGCTTCTGTCGGCTGTGCAACATCAAGTTCAGCAGCCTCTCCACGTTCATAGCTCACAAGAAATACTACTGCTCTTCCCACAGTGCCGAACACGTCAAGTGAGCCCAGAGACTCTCGTCCCCCTCTTCCTCGTCCCCCTTCCTCCTCCATCTCTCTGAGCGGAGGCTTCCCAGTTCACTAAGTTCCGAGAAGCTTCGACCGACTCTTTGTGCCAGTCGTCCCACGCGGGGCGCTCTGCTGGCAGGACAATGAATGACAATGAACGACTGTTACTCACCTGGCAGGGGCCGACGCCCGGCTGCTCCAGAGCGCCACCTGCAGGTGACGTTACGAACTCACCGTGACTGATATTTCCTCCTCGTATGGGTCAAAGTTTGCAGGACACTGAGAGCTGAGACGGACGCCACCTGCCGACCGAGATCTCTCTCTCGCCGACTCGACACCCGCCGCTGCCAGGCCTCAGAGTGTGTTGCATTATGGGACGTTAAAAATGTGCTTGTTCATGATGGTAGTCATTAGAATCGGAGGCTGTTTTTCTCACTGATGATCATAAAGTAACGATGGTTTGAACGAATCGGAGTCTTTTCCTGAGGCAAAGAAAAGGAAAAGACTTGATCATTGTTTAATTTCTTTTGCTTTATGATCTTTGCATAGTCTATGATGTCTGAAAAAATAATTATTCTATGATGCTTTTGGTTTCAACACTGGCTCTTTCTTTTTTTGCTTACTTATAGAAGCTAAAGTGTTTTTAGCAGACAAGCGGACGTGTGTTATCACAATGTTACTACGAACTGAAGGGTAATAATTCAAAACGGACACTTTTCTTTCATACACACACAAATGATTATTTTCTCTTTTTCAAAAAATACAAGGGAGAAGAAAAATGTGAACTATTTATCTTTTAGTCCTCACTGATTTCATGTCAACAGAAAACTACCTACCTAGTGTCTGAGAGTATTTGTATTTTTTATTTGTATATTTTTCATACTGTTGGAAGGAACACATGTGTGGGTCAGTGTATTTTCTAAGTGTAGATATGTAATATCTTCCTCACAGTAATCACTCGGATCCCACTGAACGTTCGTTAGCGTCTCGTGCTCCGCTCGCGTCGGCTTGTAATCGACGGCGCGTTTTATTTTCATCAGGACGTCTAAAGAGAGAAGCGTTTCTGACACTGTTGCATTCTGGGAGAATGACGCAGCTCCCCCAGGACGTTAGGGTACATACACGCAGACATTTTCAATCAATCGTCGTCTATCTTTTGTTTGCCAAACCTCCACAGACTGTCATCTACAGACGTACATAACTACAGAACACGTCAGCATCGCAAAAGACGCAGTTTCTTTTCTTCTTTTTGATGATTGTATTTCTGTCCGGTCATGAAGGCAGAGCAGGGAAGAGTCACGCGTCAGAAAGCACATATGTTAATAACCACTTCCTGTGGCCCGTGTGTGTGTGTGTGTGTGTGTGTGTGTGTGTGTGTGATCTTCCTCTCACACAGTTTACGCCACAGTTGTTCCCATTGCTGCTTTTGGAGTTGCAATACAGTGTTAGCCAGAACTGTGAAATTCTTTTTTCCCCTTTTTTTTTGTCCAATATGAAGTTTAAAAAAATGAAATTTGGTCTTTTGTTTTTTCCTCCCTCAAACTCTGAGGCATGAACGTTTCCTTGCAGGATTTATCTCTGGTCGATGTGCGAGAGCTGCTCGGACGCTCCGACCTTCACCAGACGATCGAACTCACAACGTGAAACGCTCCTTCACCAATTCCCTTTGTCAGGCCACATTCACCAGATCCGAAGCAAATCTCACACACTCATAGATATCAGCCCACTAAATATAAGATTTATTTTTCATCAAGATCCATAAATGATTCCCTGGAAAATCAGTGAAAATACAACAACAACAACAACAACCGATATATTCTCGTATCCGCCCCTTCGTCTGGATCCACAACAAAACGACATAGGTTCTTTCTCGGTCCACGTTCCGTCCTTTCACCAAGTCGCGTTGGAATCCGCTCTGTCGTTTTTTGCTTAATCCTGCCGACAAACAAACAAACAAACAAACAAACAAGTGGTGAAAACGTAACCTCACCTGCGACAGAAGAAATAATAAAGAGCTAAAGTTTGCGATGTTAATATCAGACGTGGGACCTTTAGTTCATTCAGCAGCATCACGTGTTGTCACCTGTTAAACCTTCATCTGTGTAGTTTGTTTGGCCACTAGGGGGCAGCACGAGCTGCAGACACCGCACCTTTAAGGTCTGATTTTCTTCCAGTTTTGTTTCTCGATAAGACGTCAGAACGACCTTCGCCCTTTCGGCTCGTCTTCGTTCTTCACCAGCTTCTGGCTCTTTAGCAGCTAAATGCTAAATTCGGACGCGAAGCTCTTTTTCATTTTTTCATTTTTTTTTATTCCCGCTGCTGCCGGAACGAGACACGAGATCGAACCGGAACAATAAAAATTACAGGACATGAAACCAAACATATTCAGAAAAGATTTGGAAAATGACGTCAAAGGTCGGAGGGAACCTGCTGCACACAGTTCTGACTCCAGCTCTTCATCCATAACGTCCCCATCCGTCCGTCACGTTCTCTGCAAAGTAAAAGTTTAAGAAAAATCCCTGTTGATTTTCCCGCTCGGCGTCAGTTTGTACCAGACACATTTTACTACGAAGTGTTTACAGTTGTGCTGGTTCATGTGTCGGTTCGTGAAGAAGAAGAAGATGAAGATGAAGAAGGATGAAGACGTGGAGTCACGTCGGCTCGTCACAGATTTGAGGAACTGTTTGTTCTGGAAAAAGAAAATCAGCCCCTTGTTATTGCACTGTGTTGTATGAAATGTGCTGGATGTTTTGTTCTTTTGTAATATATTTATGTTCATGCAGCACTTTTTTCCCCCCATTTGAAAACGCGTCACTGTTCCACCTTGAAGGACTTTATTTTTTTGAACGTTTCGTTGATGATTAATCTCAAACGTCCGCGATGGATAAAATCACTGTTGAGTGTCAAAAGCCTTTTTCTGTTTTGTCTTTTTCTCCATTTTTTCTTCATTTCAGTTCAGTTCCACTACACTCTTGTCCAAACTATGCATGGGAAATAAAATAAAGTTCTGAGAGACACTGACGACGAGTGCGACTCTTCTTTCTCGTGGCTTCAGTCTTTGACTCGTCCTTGACTGGAGCAGAAGCTTCGTCGCGTTGATTCTGACCAGCGGCCGGAGGCCGAATGACCCCGATCGAGTGCTCTCACGAAAACACAGATGAAATGAACCGATGCTTGATTTCTCTTTCCTCTTGTGTTCGTCTCTCTGCCTTTGACAACGACGCCCGAACTCTGCTGAGTTTAGTGTCGGTCTGAGTAGAAACAGGAGGCTGAAGTAGAAACCAACATGTGACCTGACTCGTGACTTCGGAAACAGACGGTTCAACATCAGACAGCTATTTCCTCCTCTGAAGAGAAAAGATGTTGCAGAGCAACGAGCCATAATGACCCTGTGTGTGTGTGTGTGTGTGTGTGTGTGTGTGGAGTAACGCCTGCAGCGAGTCCTCCACAGGGCGTCTGTTGTCGTCTCAGAGGAAGAAGAAGAAGAAGAAAAACAGTGAACTGTTCTTCATTTGCACAGATTCAAACGATGTTCAGTCAAAGTCTTTATTTATTTTTTTGTCTTTCATGTTAAAATAAAAGTCTGGATATGAAACTTGAAGGTGTCCGACGAGCAGCAGCAGGAGAAGCTGCGCCAGGCGACCTTCACATTAGTCTGCGTTACTCGTCCCTTTGTGTCTCGTGACGTTCAGATCGACCTCATGAAGACGAATCACTGCGTCAGTTTGTGACGATGTCGCTCGGTGACACGCAGCGACGAGGAAGTTGTTTCAGATCTCCAGGTCGAAGTGACATCATCATCGTCATCGTCATCGTGATCATCATCATCATCGTCATGATCATCATCATCATCGTCATCGTCATCGTGATCATCATCATCATCATCATCGTCATGATGATCATCATCGTCATGATCGTCATCATCATCATCATCGTCATCGTCATGATCATCATCATCGTCATCGTCATGATCATCATCATCGTCATCATCATCATCGTCATCATCGTCATCGTCATCGTGATTATCATCATCATCATCATCGTCATCGTCATGATCATCATCATCATCGTCGTCATCGTCATGATCATCATCATCATCATCATCATCGTCATCATCATCGTCATCATCATCATCATCATCGTCATCATCATCATCGTCATCTTCGTGTTTGATCATGTCGGCGTCGAGTTCGAGGAGGAAACATTTCACCCGACTGTGACTAGAGATGAAGCTCAGGCACAAAATGTCTCCGGTCGCTCAACTCCGCAACTTCTCACCATGTGTTCGTCTTGATCCTCTGGTTTAATCTCTGTTACATCATCCTCATCATCATCATCATCATCATGAGAGAGGATCCTGCTGGACACAGTGTTCCTGGTGTGAGGGAGGGAACAGGAGGTCAGCAGTGGTCACAGTCACACACACACACTCACACACACACACACCCACACTCTCACACACACACGCACTCTCACACACACACGCACTCTCACTCTCACACACACCCACACTCTCACACACACACGCACTCTCACACACACACAAACTCACATACATACACACACACACTCACTCACACACTCTCACACACACACACACACACACACACACGAACACACACACACACACACACACACTCACTCACACACACACACGTGGTCCATCAGTCTCGATAACAAAAGTGCAACAGCGTGTGACAGCGAGTTAAGCTGTTGGCAAGAGCCGTGTGTGAGTGTGTGAGTGTGTGAGTGTGTGAGTGTGAGTGTGTGTGTGAATGTGTGTGTGTGTGTGTGTGTGTCGATGTAAACACTCGTCAAACTAAACGTCTTTTATTTGCACTCGGAACCCAAGAGCAGCAGCGGTGGTTGCCAGGGCAACAGCTGATGATTTTTTTTTTTTTTTAATAAATGAGCACAGGGCTTCTTCAGGGCACCGGAATAAAATCAATTTTAAAAGTTAAAATGATAAAATTAAGAACCTGAATACAAGAATATGTTTTTCAGTCCACTGAATATACCTTGTGATTTTATTAGGGCCCGAGCTCCAGCTCCAAAGTCACAGTGAGGACCTGTTGTAATCGTAGGAATTCTTTATCAGCAAAAGTTAATAGGTTTTTTCAGCCTAAACATCAGAACCAGTGAAAATGTTTGATATTTAAGGGGTCTCTCGCATGGGCCGGACAAAATGACTCAAATGACCCCCTACCACAATTCAACATCAAGGCCCAGGTTTAAAGGCCCAGATTGACAAAATTGAGATTTCTTGGCTTTTTGGATAATAAATATGGTCTCGGGTCTGTAAGAAGCATGAAAGTGTCAGAACGGTCAATAAACAGACGAATACACACGTCGACATTCAGCAGCTGCAATTTTTTTTATGATGCCCCAGAAACGTGACGTCATAGCGACGCAGTCTCCGCCTTCAGCCCCGCCCCCAGCGCTCACCGTCATTCTGTTGCTGGGCGACCGACAACTAGAGAACAATCATTGCACAGGATTCATAAGGAGATTAATACAAGAGACCAGAACTCACTGTGAAGTATTTTACCTTTGCAAAATTCATCGGCACCCGGTGCGTCTCTGCTCTGGCGTCTTCCTCCTCGCGGGCCAACGCCGGGTACCGATGACTTGTTGGTCTGTGAACAGACACGCGGTGAACAGAGGAGGTGGTTGTCCAGGCCGTGCGTCGCTCAGCCAATCAGAAGAGAGGCTCATTACATATTAATTAGACAGGCCAACGTTGACCGGTTCTTTGCAGAGCTCCTTAAAAAGAGAAATGAAACCATATTGAGATGTTTTTTGGTTCTAAATAAATCAAATGAATAAACCGTCATTTCCGCTCGTCACACTTTGATGAACTCAAGACCTGTGGGATCAAAAGTTGATCCAAATCCTGAGTTTTGGTCAGAGCCCCATCGCCGTGACGACGTGGAGGAGATGAAATGTCCCCAAAGTTTGAAACGCAAAGAAACACAATCAGACAAAATGACACAACCTCATTTAAGACATTAGGTCAGAGTCGGTGTATGAACATGTGCCGTGGCCTTTAGGCTGCATGATGAAGACGATGATGCCCTGAACACTCGTCTTCCTCATCAATAATTCACTGTGTCCTGCTGACTACCAGTGTCTTCATCCGCCCGGCGACAGGCAGCTGCCACCAGCAGCACAGAGGAGGAAGAGGAGGAAGAGGAGGAAGAGGAGAACGGAGGATGACGACGATTAAATAAAGTTTGGTCAAAAAATTCAACTTTTAACTTTCACCGAAAGCTGCTTGACTATTTAAACATGACTGTAAATAGATGGTGCCTTCACTGAGAATCTGAAATATGACTCCCGCTCTCTAATCAAGAGTCTGATATAGATTTATTAAAATGTATTTCTCATTCATGGGGCCATATCGCGACGATGATCGCGGTCCCCCCTTCATTTTTCTTCTTTTCATTCATTCCCTTCAGCGACGCACGACGGATGAAGATGAATTCATCGGGAAACAATCGTCCGACGTGTCGTCAGCCTGAAGAGCAGAGAAACAGAGATATGAAAATCATCTTTCATTAGGTCGTGTGAGGAGGAGCAGTTGAGTCGTCGGGCCTCTGGTGGCTGCAGACCACGAGGGATTATCACAGATTATTATAGATTATTACAGATTATTATAGATTATTACCGGTTATTATATATGATTATAGATTATTATAGATTATTACAGATTATTACATATTATTATAGATTTGTATAGATTATTATAGATTATTACAGATTATTACAGATTATTATAGAATATTAGAGTTTATGACCGAGCGCCTCCAGACGCAGCTCGAGTGAAACACGAAGGAGTCGGAGAGTTTCAGACTCCAGACGGTGCGTTCACTGACCGCCAGTCTTTCAGTGACTCAGAGAAATTATGACACTACAATTATGACTGAGTAAATAACAAGGAGGTGGTTTGTTAGTTCGTCATCAGGATGGAACATGGAACAAGAAAGGATCCATGAAATGTTGGTGTGGATCTGGATCAAAAACATGTTATAACAATAAACTTGTCTCGTTATTAACGTGATTTTTATCTGTTTGACCTTTTCTGGTGCTGCACAGATATTGTTCCATCTCCGTCTGGATCCACGTCAGCGTCACGACCTGAACCTGTTTGTCTCCACTTCCTGGTTCCTCCTGTCAGACAGTCTGTGGTTGGCTCACGCGACGACGCCCGACACTGACTCAGGATTGGCTGGTTTGTCCCGATGACGTCACTGCGTGACATCTGTGACACGTGGACTCTCGTCTTCCTCGGTTCCTCTTCTCGCCGCCTCCTGTCCATCGTGTACAGAACGAACAGTTCACACCGTTAGATCCGACCTGAGCGTCGAGTACATTACTCATCACTTCACACACAGCAGAATGAATGCCAGTGATTAAAAGTATTAATCTGTACATGTTACTGTACTTTTCTCTTGTGTTGAGTGTTATTCTACTTGACCTGGTTGTTTAGTGCGATGGGTCAATATCGTGGAAATATAAATGTCAGTGTGACATTTTCTATGAGAGACGGATCAAAGTGTTTGTGATAAAACATGAATGATTTACAACCAGAGAGGAAACATGAGACGCAGCATCGCCGTCGCTTTCCTCCTCAGGCTCCTCGCGGAACTTTGTATTTACAGGATTCACTTGTTAAAGAAAGACGACGCCAACATCTCCATGGAAACACATTCATCTTCATCCTCAGAGGTGAACCAGCTAAACGAACTTCACTGCATGACATGAACCATAAGTGGTGCCGTTGGCAGATATATAAATATATGAATGTATGTATATATGTATATATATATATTTTGATTGTCAGCACATTAACATCTTTTCACTCAGGTCAAATTCTCTGACAGGAGCTGAAAATAAACCTGATCGGTCGTGAACGAAGCGCTGCCTGTTTCTAGGAGACGAGCTGGAAGAAACATCAGGTTAGTGAAGCAAGCACCAGGTGGGTCGCACCTCCTCTTCTTCCTCCTCCTCTTCCACCTCCACCTCCACCTCCTCCTCTTCCACCCTCATCTCCTCCTCTTCCACCTCGTCCTCCTCCTCCACCTCCTCTTCCTCCTCCTCCTCTTCCTCCTCCATCTCCTCCTCCTCCTCCACCTCTTCCACCTCCTCCTCCTCCTCTTCCACCTCCATCTCCTCCTCTTCCTCCTCCACCTCGTCCTCCTCTTCCTCCTCCTCCTCCTCCTCCTCCTCCTCTTCCACCTCCTCCCTCCTCCTCTTCCTCCTCCTCCTCCTCCTCTTCCACCTCCATCTCCTCCTCTTCCTCCTCCTCCTCCTCCTCCTCTTCCACCTCGTCCTCCTCCTCCACCTCCTCTTCCTCCTCCTCCTCTTCCTCCTCCATCTCCTCCTCCTCCTCCACCTCTTCCACCTCCTCCTCCTCCTCTTCCACCTCCATCTCCTCCTCTTCCTCCTCCACCTCGTCCTCCTCTTCCTCCTCCTCCTCCTCCTCCTCCTCCTCTTCCACCTCCTCCCTCCTCCTCTTCCTCCTCCTCCTCCTCCTCTTCCACCTCCATCTCCTCCTCTTCCTCCTCCTCCTCCTCCTCCTCTTCCACCTCGTCCTCCTCCTCCACCTCCTCTTCCACCTCCTCCTCCTCCTCTTCCACCTCTTCCTCCTCCTCCTCTTCCTCCTCCTCCTCCTCCTCTTCCTCCTCCACCTCGTCCTCCTCCTCTTCCACCTCCATCTCCTCCTCTTCCTCCTCCTCCTCTTCCTCCTCCTCCTCCTCCTCCTCTTCCTCCACCTCCACCTCTTCCTCTTCCTCGTCTTGTTTTCTTGTTATTAAATCTGTAGTTTGTGACTCTGCAGTTTGGTGGGTTGAAACACTGAGGTTCATTAAGATTCAGGCCCTCGTCTCGTCTCTTCTGCCTCATCACCCAGTGTTTTCCTCCCCGATGGAGCCAGACGTCGTGGTCCTGGAGTCGAACCCGATGGGAACAACGGGAACATGTGGACGTGGATCAGACGCTGAACTGAAATCAGAAGCTAAACGTCTTTCAGGTTCAGCCATGATGATTTCTTTTCTTCCAGCGTCTCGATAAATGTTGTGGCTGTTGGAATTACCGTTGCTCTGGACCTGATGGAGACGAGCTCCGTCTCTCAGTGTCTCACTGATGATTGGTTATTTGCCCTGATCGGCCCTGAAGCTTCCACACTCACCGGGCAGGAGAGCTGCTCCATCAGACGGACGGAGACGGACATGTGAGGAACATTAATGTTCAAACTAAATGTATAAATGAGAAAAACAAGAAAAACAAACAGACAAACACAACTTGAGCAGTCGCATCGAACCCCAGCGAAAGAAATTCAGGCTGGAAAAGGAATTTTCCCTCTTTGCTGCTTCAACAATGGAAGGAAGAAGAGGAGCAGGAGGAGGAGGAGGAGCAGGAAGAGGAAGAGGAGGAGTAGGAAGAGGAGGGGGAGGAGGAGGAGGAAGAGGAGGAGGAGGAGGAGCAGGAAGAGGAAGAGGAGGAGTAGGAAGAGGAGGATGAGGAGGAGGAAGAAGAGGAGGAGGAGGAGGAGCAGGAAGAGGAGGAGGTTAAGGATGAGGAGGAGGAAGAAGAGGAGGAGGAGGAGGAGGAGGAGGAGGAGGAAGAGGAGGAGAAGGAGGAGGAGGAAGAGGAGGAGGAGGAAGAGGAGGAGAAGGAGGAGGAGGAAGAGGAGGAGGAGGAGGAGCAGGAAGAGGAAGAGGAGGAGTAGGAAGAGGAGGATGAGGAGGAGGAAGAAGAGGAGGAGGAGGAGGAGCAGGAAGAGGAGGAGGTTAAGGATGAGGAGGAGGAAGAAGAGGAGGAGGAGGAGGAGGAGGAGGAGGAAGAGGAGGAGAAGGAGGAGGAGGAAGAGGAGGAGGAGGAAGAGGAGGAGGATAAGGAGGAGGAGGAGTAAGAAGAGGAGGAGGAGGAAGAGGAAGAGGAAGAGGAAGAGGAGGAGAAGGAGGAGGAGGAAGAGGAAGAGGAGGAGGAGAAGGAGGAGGAGGAGGAAGAAGAGGAGGAGGAGGAAGAGGAAGAGGAGGAGGAGAAGGAGGAGGAGGAGGAGGAGGCGAAGGAGGAGGAGGAGGAAGAAGAGGAGGAGGAGGAGGAAGAGGAGGAGGAAGAAGAGGAGGAGGAGGAGGATGAAGGCCTCACCTTCCTCTCACATGCATCACAGTGTGTTTGTCTCCGTGACAGCTCAGTTTAATGAACCAGGACAAGGCAGCAGTATTAACTCTCATATCATAATAACCCTGAGCCAAGTCTCCCATGACGACACACACACACACACACACACACACAGTCTCTGTAACGTGTCGTGTGCTCTCAGTGGAGAAATGAAGCGATCCATCCTAACAGCCGAGAGCGACACCTTCACTTTATTGTGTTTATGTACAAGCGGCGTTTGTTCTGCTCAAAGTTTTTAACGGGTTTTAATCTCAACTCTGTTGGGGGCGACGTACAGGGAGGTACGGTGGCCCTGAAGGTCAAAACACACGGACATTCACGTTGAGCGTTAGAGGTGAGGCCTCTATCACAAGGCTCTTGCTGATTGGACCGACTCCTTAACAGGAAATACTTTTATGTCTGTTTTGCTGCTGTGTTTTGTGATTTGTTGTGTTTTGACCTCCAGGGCCACCGTAGTGGAAGAGGTAAAGAACACATCTGCAATGAATCAATGTGGAACCACCGCATGTTCCCACTGTTCCCTCACAGTGAAGGAACCGCAGTGTGTAATCTGACCACAGATCTGAACTGAGGAGATATGAGCCTGATTGACTCTGACTTGCTCTCGTGGGATGATGTGTTCACAGTTAGTGCTCAGAGAGACAAAGACGTCTGCTAATGATTTGTCTTCACAGTCGGACTCTATTGATTCACCTCCCAAACACGATAACCAGCTGCAGGTGAAGGTTTGTGTTTTCAGAATCACAGAATACATGTTTCTGATGTCAAACATATTTCTGGTGCCAACATGACCTGATCATTACATGATATACTCTACATCATTACATGATATACTCTACAATATTACGTCATATACTCTACATTATTATCATGAGGGGAATTACAGCAACATCCGTCACGATAAAGACACATTTGATGAAGGGAGTAACTGGACGGATGACTTTTCTGAGATCCATGAGTTATTCCCTGGAAAATCATCGAAAATGTCAAAAAATCTTGTTAAAGAAAGTGAAAAAGGGATTTAAGGATCCTTCTCGTCACGTTTTAAAGTAAATAAGAATAATCTGCTATGCCTAATATATTGTTTAACATTGCTAATGATAATGCTAAATGTCTGCTGACACACCTGCCGTCCTCTCATGTATGCTAACTGCTAATGTTAACACTAACTGTCTGCTGCCACTCGCTGTCCTCTGGTGGATGCTAACTGCTAATGCTAACACTAACTGTCTGCTGACAAACCTGCTGTTTGTCTCTTGTTGATGCTAACTGCTAATGCTAACACTAACTGTCTGCTGACAAACCTGCTGTTTGTCTCTTGTTGATGCTAACTGCTAATGCTAATGCTAACGGTCTGCTGACAAACCTGCCGTTTGTCTCTTGTGGATGCTAACTGCTAATGCTAATGCTAACGGTCTGCTGACACACCCGCCGTTTGTCTCTTGTGGACTCTATTTGATTCCCATTCCTCATGTGTCTCTGTTTACTTACTTACTTTATCCCTCGTGTTTTATTGTATTTGTGTAGTTTGGCATTTCCTGTTTGACTTTGTAGGTTCCTTCCTCGTGTCTCTTCACTTCCTGTCCCCCCGAGTCTTGTTTCTGTTCTCTTTACGTTCCTGTGATCGTCTGCACCTGTTGCTAATGTGAATCACCTGAGTTCAATTAGCCCCGCCCACCTGGCGCGTATCGCCTCTGTGGTTCCCTTTGTCGCGTTGGTTCCTGGTTTGGAGAAGTTGGCGAAAGAATCTGGATCTCGGGACGTTGTTGATGTTGTTGTTGTTGTTGTTGTTGTTGTTGTTGTTGTTGTTGTTGTTTGGTTGTTTTTTTCCTTCACGATGACACGCTCGTCTCTCCGGTGTCGTTGGTCTGATGAGGAGTCTGTTAGTCAGACGTGGCGCTGGGAGGCGCTGACTCACTCGCTGGCCGTGGGGGCGGCGGCGAGAAGTTGTCGGCGCCATGTGTTTGACTCGGGTTCCGTCTGGTTTACAGCTGGTGTCCGATCTGACGAGTCGCTCGACTTCTCTGATCGAACATGCAGTACGTCGACGATGACACTGGACGTTTGTGAGGATTTTGGTTTGTGAGGTTGAGGCCGACGAATGACGAGTGAAGAATATTGCGAAACTTACAGGCGTCTTTTCATTGAAAATAATCTTCCACCTCGGCACTTTCTTGGTGTTTCTTCTTCTTCTTCTGTCCAACTGGGCGACTTCGACGTTCACGCGTCGCCTTTGTTCACCTCAGTGACTGACACTGACAGTCCGTTTGTTTCCAGTCTGCAGTGAGGAGCTCTGTCCCTGAGAGACGGCGTGAGGAGGAGGATGAAAAGCCCAGTGGAGGGAGGACCAATCAGAGGCAGCGGCCTTCAGGGAGGAAATCAAAGCCTCCGTCAGAGCTGCACAAAGCAGGAGAGTGCGTTTCAGCCTGCGGACAATTAGTTCGTCCTCCTTCACTTTAAACTCTGTGAAGTTGATCAACGACAGTTTCATTTCATTTCATTTCGTTTCGTTTCTTCTCTGCAGCTCCGTCGTGTTCCAGCCGGGAGACTCGTCCAGGCGTCATGACGTCACTGAAAACGTTCTGTTTATTCTCACAACGCCTCCTCCGTCTCGCTCTCTCTCTCTCTGTCTCTCTTCTGTCTCTCTCTCTCTTTTCTTCTGTCTGTCTCTCTCTCTCTGTCTCTCTTCTGTCTCTCTCTCTCTTTTCTTCTGTCTGTCTCTCTCTCTCTGTCTCTCTTCTGTCTCTCTCTCTCTATTCTTCTGTCTGTCTCTCTCTCTCTGTCTCTCTTCTGTCTCTCTTCTGTCTCTCTTCTGTCTCTCTCTCTCTATTCTTCTGTCTGTCTCTCTCTCTCTCTGTCTCTCTTCTGTCTCTCTCTCTCTATTCTTCTGTCTGTCTCTCTCTCTCTGTCTCTCTTCTGTCTCTCTTCTGTCTCTCTTCTGTCTCTCTCTCTCTTTTCTTCTGTCTCTCTCTCTTCTGTCCCTGTCGTCTCACTGTGATGAACCGTCTGTCGTTCCCTCTCCCTCCTCTGGATACAGGATTTTAATCTTCATTTTCCAGGAGTCTTAACCTCCTCTTCCTCCTCCTCCTCTTCCTCTTCATCATCTTCCTCCTCCTCCTCTTCCTCCTCCTCCTCCTCTTCATCATCTTCCTCTTCCTCCTCCTCCTCCTCTTCCTCTTCATCATCTTCCTCTTCCTCCTCTTCCTCCTCTTCCTCTTCATCATCTTTCTCTTCCTTCTCCTCCTCCTCCTCTTCGTCCTTCTCCTCCTCTTCATCCTCCTCTTCTTCCTCCTCCTCCTCTTCATCCTCTTCATCCTCCTCCTCCTCTTCATCATCCTCTTCTTCCTCCTCTTCTTCATCATCTTCCTCCTCCTCCTCCTCTTCATCACCTTCCCCTCCTCCTCTTCATCCTCCTCCTCTTCATCATATTCCTCTTCCTCCTCCTCCTCCTCCTCTTCATCATCTTCATCATCCTCTTCCTCCTCTTCCTCCTCCTATATAGATATATATATAGATAGAAAAGCTTTACCAGTGCAAAAGTGTTTGAGTCTCCGAGTGTTCGAGTGTTTGAGTCTCTGAGTCTCTGAATGTTTGAGTCTCTGAGTCTCTGAGTCTCTGAGTGTTTGAGTCTCTGAGTCTCCGAGTGTCAAAGTGTCTGAATTTTCGTTGTGACTGTTGAAGCACTTAAACGATCATTTTGTCATATTGCAGCTCGTACTGTATTTTAGATGTCAACCTGACATGAGTCTCATCTAAGTCGAGTCTTCATCACTCTCTCTCTCTCTCTCTCTCTCTCTCTCTCTCTCTCTCTCTCTCTCTCCCTCTCTCTCTCTCTCTCCCTCTCTCTCTCTCTCTCTCTCTCTCTCTCTCTCTCTCTCTCTCTCTCTCTCTCCCTCTCTCTCTCTCTCTCTCTCTCTCTCTCTCTCTCTCCCTCTCTCTCTCTCTCTCTCTCTCTCTCTCTCCCTCTCTCTCTCTCTCTCTCTCTCTCTCTCTCCCTCTCTCTCTCTCTCTCTCTCTCTCTCTCTCTCTCTCTCTCTCTCTCTCTGTCTCTCTCTGTCTCTCTCTCTCTCTCTCTCTCTCTCTGTCTCTCTCTCTCTCTCTCTCTCTCTGTCTCTCTCTCTCTCTCTCTCTCTCTGTCTCTCTCTCCATCTCTCTCTCTCTCTCTCTCTCTCTCTCTCTCTCTCTCTCTCCCTCTCTGTCTCTCTCTCTCTCTCTACCTCTCTCTCTCTCTCTCTCCCTCTCTGTCTCTCTCTCTCTCTCTCTCTCTCTCTCTCTCTCTCTCTCTCTCTCTCTCTCTCTCTGTGTCCATATATTTCAGATATGTGATATGATATTTCAGACGTCCCGGCTGCTCCCAGATCAACGAGGCTTGACACTTCTCTGCCTCTTTCCCTCAGAATAACAGCTCCATTATCCCCAGAGCTGGTGGAAGCAACAAAAGATATTGATTTCAGCCGGTTCCTCAAAAAAATGTACCGATCTGCAAAACTGCAGTAAACTGACCTGCTGCAGCTGATGCTTCTTCTTCATGGTTTATTTAACTTTAACTATTATATAATATTAATAATTATTTATGTATGTACATGGTTGTGTGTGTGAGTTTGTATATTAATAAATTTTACTACAATTATGTTTTTGTCAATACTAGCATATTATCTACACACTAGTGTGTGTGAATGAATAAAACACTAAAATCTAAATAAAACAAGTGTTTTGATATAAAGTAGATCCAATATATTTTTTGCATGATTTCATTCTAAATGAGTCAATATATTCTATGATTTTAAAAAATAGTCAAAGATATTGAAGTTTATATATATATATATATATATACTAAAATTAAAATAAAACTTTTCCAATTTCTTTATACTATAAACTTGTGTATGTATATATGCTAACATAAGAAATATAAGCTAATCCTTTATTCGCCCCACAATGGGGAAAGTTTGTTTTCTACATTCTTTAACTACTATATATACATATACATATGTATATGTGTGTATTAGTTTAGAGAATGTATAGATGTCAATGTGTGTGTACAGTAAGATAAAAAATATAGTTCATTATATAGTATTTTCTATATGTAAACATAAACGGGTGTACATGTATACTCCAATCAAAATACAATTCTTTTTGTCTATAATTCATACAATACATGTTTTTTTTTAAATTAAACTAGTACTATCCATTATATATACACATTATATAATTTCTTTCATCTTTAATATGTGTTTTTACTTCAAGAACCTGCTGGTTTAATGTGTCTTCGCTGATGTTGTTGAGCACTTTCATGTTTTTGTAATAAATTCAATTTGCTGCTCAGCGCTCGTCTCCCACTGGTCGAATCAACAGCAGCAGCAGGAAACAGTGGATCAGACGCTCCGACGCTCGGGGAGCTCTTTCTGCTCCGTGGAGCCGGAACACGTGGAGCCCGATAATTAACCATCATTGAACTCTAAGTATCAAGCAAGTACAATCATAACTCGTGCTTCACGGAACAGTGAGGACTCATTTGCATATCTATCAAAAGGAACGCCCACGAGTTTGTGTAGCGCAGAGTCAGAATCTCAGCATGCACAGATTCCACCGTTGCGCTGGACGGCCGAGCAGAAGCTCCCGCGTCTTGTTGTCGTTCCTCTGTGAGTTCTTCATCATCACCGCGGCCAGCGGCATTATCTGTCCGACCATGTGGCGTCTGAATCCGGTTGTGGCTTCGCTGTAATTTCCATGTCAATACACCGACGTCACAGAAGTGTTGAGATGAGATGAAACACAAGAGGCTGGAGGACCGTGGGGGCGGGGGGGGGGTACTCGAACCCCTCCTCCTCGACAGGGTGTTTTCATCCACATTATGAACTCGTGTCTGCACCAAGGGCCTGTTTTTTTCATTTCAACAACAACAACCGTTACATAAACGTATGAAAATGAAGTGTGGCCCCTGCGCCCTGCGCCGTGTCAACCCACCACGACGCCCCCCGTCGGTTTGTGAGCTGCCATTTTGAATCTGCGAGTTTATCGCATTGTGGCCCCAGCGCCATCTTGTTCTTTTGCAACCAGACACGGAGGGGGCGGGGCTTATGACTTTTTACTGCAGCCAGCCACCAGGGGGCGATCAGGATGATTTGGCTTCACTTTTTCGGAGGTATATGTCTGAGGCCGCGGACGCGATAAGAACGAGCTCGTTCATTGGTTCACTGCTTCGCGTCTCCTGGAATTCAAAAGATGGCGGGTAACGACGTAACATCGCACATATTTTCTTTGATTTTACACTTTTAAAGCTTTTAAATGCTGCGTTTGTTTGGTTAGAGTGGTTGTTGGGGTTCGTTGTCATTAGACACAACATTTAACATCAAACAACTGTTTTTCGAACTGGTCATAATTAGCAATATTTTGGTTTTTATACTAATAATCACTTCATCTACTGCTCTTATTTTGCTTTTTTTCCGGCACATTTGAATACCTGTCTATCTGAATGACTGGTCAGATGGTATGACTGCAGGAGGTCTGTGGGTATTTCTTTTTTATTAATCATTATTTAAAAAAAGAAAAATTACATTAAATCCTTTTCAGTGATAGGAAAATTCAAAAACTCTGCTCCTGATATTATTTTTTTGTTCATATTTCGCTATAGATGATAATGTTGCTTCACGTTCTGAATTATAATTTGAGGATTCCAGAACAGGAGATCATTTACACTCATTTTGTACACGCTCAAACCTCCAACGTCTTCTGGCTCATCAGGACATCTTTGCTAACAGCTCTATATTTATTATCATCTGACAGAAACTGGAGATTATGATCCAAAATAAAACCCAGCTTGTGTATGAGACACTTCCTAATGTCAGATGTAAATCCTATTATTAGCCCGGATCAGACGTAGACCCAACAAGGTGTTTTATTAATATCCAGTGGATAATAGTATCAAGCAAAAAACCAACAAATCACACGTTGACTTTGTCGGCGGCTGTAACCGAGACCAGAGCGCGGTGACGGAGCGGCGCGTCTGTCGCAGCCTGTTGAGACTGTAAATGTCAAACCAAGCGTGACATTTACATCACTGTCACTCAGTCATTGTCTCTCGTCCTCGGCCTCTTTACCTGCTGCTCACAACGCACTCCTTCATTTCTCTTTATTCCCAAACAAATATAAAATAAAAAGCAAGCGTGACACTGCAGACGAGAACCAAAAACTAAAGTAAATCTTTATAAAGGCTCATAAAAAATTGTTATTAATAAATACATCATATATGTCCAACAGCTATAAACCTGTTTTCACCAAATGACACCAAATTACTAATCTCATCTCATCTTCTCTCATCTCATCTTCTTTTATATAATCTCATTTTATCTCATCTTATCTTATCTTCTCTCATTTCATCTCATCTTATCTCATCTCATCTCTTCTCCTCTCATCTCATCTCATCTTCTCTTATATAATCTCATCTTCTCTCATCTTCTCTTATCTTCTCTTCTCTTATCTCATCTCATCTTCTTTTATATAATCTCATTTTATCTCATTTCATCTCATCTCATCTCATCTCATCTCATCTCATCTCATCTCATCTCATCTCATCTCATCTTCTCTTATATAATCTCATCTTCTCTTATCTTCTCTTCTCTCATCTCATCTCATCTTATCTCATCTCATCTCATCTCATCTTATCTCATCTCTTCTCCTCTCCTCTTGTCTCATCTTCTCTTATCTTCTCGTCTCTTATCTCATTTCATCTCATCTCATCTCATCTCATCTCATCTTCTCTTATATAATCTCATCTTCTCTTATCTTCTCTTCTCTCATCTCATCTTATCTCATCTCTTCTCCTCTCCTCTCATCTTCTTTTATATAATCTCATTTTATCTCATCTTATCTTATCTTCTCTCATTTCATCTCATCTTATCTCATCTCTTCTCCTCTCCTCTCATCTCATCTTCTCTTATCTCATCTTCTTTTATATAATCTCATTTTATCTCATTTCATCTCATCTCATCTCATCTCATCTCATCTTATCTCATCTCATCTTATCTCATCTCTTCTCCTCTCATCTCATCTCATCTTCTCTTATCTCATCTTCTCTTATCTTCTCTTATCTTCTCTTCTCTTATCTCATCTCATCTCATCTCATCTCATCTCATCTCATCTCATCTCATCTCATCTCATCTTCTCTTATATAATCTCATCTTCTCTTATCTTCTCTTCTCTCATCTCATCTCATCTTATCTCATCTTCTCTCATCTCATCTCATCTCATCTTCTCTTATATAATCTCATCTTCTCTTCTCTTCTCTTATCTCATCTTCTCTCATCTCATCTCATCTCATCTTCTCTTATATAATCTCATCTTATCTTCTCTTCTCTTCTCTCATTTCATCTCATCTTCTCTCATCTCTTCTCCTCTCCTCTCATATTCTTTCTGCCTCACGAATGCCCCTGTGCTCTGTCACACTGACTCCACCAGCAGATCACAGGCTGTTGGTTATAATTAGATCCAGGACAGAGTTCTTTTCTTTATTCAACGCGATGCAGGACGAGAACAAAGTCGACCGATCATGAACTCCTCCTCTCCGCTCGCTGTTAGAACTGTTTTTTTTAGTCGAGGGGGCAAAACGCTTCCGCCGGCAGCTTCTGCAGATGATTAATGAATATTATGTCTCTTCTTCTTTTTTCGTAGAGCTTTAATTGGCCAATTTGTGCATCACATCTTTTCCAAAACAGAAAAGAAAACATCATTAAAATACGTTTTACTACTTTTGGTCCGTTTGTTAGAATAACTTCATATGAAAAGTAAAAAAACCCCAATATATTTTAAGGAATAATAGAAATTTGTGCATGTATGAAAACAAATACCAATGACCCACATCCATTTTCATAAATACACAAAAAGTGCTGCGATACAAAAAGTATCATTCAATAATATTTCCATGTAAAAAAAATGCCAGGAGACGCTGTGCAGGCAAACATGTGGCGAGAGGAGAGATGTCTATTCACTGTGAGCCAATGAAACGACGAGGTGTTGTCAACAGTTATCAGCTGTTTGCTGGTGGAGTGAAGCACGTCCTCCGCCTGCTGCAGGGGATTCTTGGTTTTCCACCTTGTTGCTTGGGAACATCTGTGCGACTCCTTCTCTCCGCCACACGTGGTCGTACGTGATCGCTTTAGGAATGCTTCATGTCTATTGTTTAGGAAATCTAACTTGAAAAGTAGTTTTTTTGCTTTCAGAGATCAGCGGGACGTCCATCTAATATTATAATATATAACATCAATATTTGTCTCTGTTTTTCAGATATTTCTTTCTCTGGGCTCTGATCCCCATGAAAAGGTTTATTGTAAGACAGAAAGACTGTGATGTGTTGCTCCTCGCTCAGGTCGGACTCCCGGGGGTTGGACGTCATTGTGACAAAAGTCTCAATGACTTTAACAGGAAACACCAACAATCAGTCCAAAGCATTTCACGTTGTTTCTGTGCACCGAGATGGCAGAAGATCCGGCCGCACTATTTCTCTTGTTCTACTTTTGTCAACCGAGGCGGACGGGACGGTGACGTTCAGGTTGGTATGGTTTATCCCTCCGTCACCAAACGATCTAATGAACTCATTTGACAGTTACAGACTCGTTGGGATTGAACTTCCCTTGAGCACCAACATGTCCCTTGTGCTGAAGAATCCCAATCATTTATTCCCTGACTTTCTCTGAAGGGTCACTTGCAGGTCGTGAGACAGTTTGGAGCCAAGATTTTGACCAGAAGTTCACGTCATCCTCTCTCTTAAAGGTTCTCGTGTGTGGTCTTGACAGGGACCGATTACCGTGACGCGTCGTACCCCCGAGATGACTTCTGTGATCTTTTGTCTCCCGTGTCCTCATCTGGTCCAAATTTCATTTTGTCCTCAAAGTCCCAGCGTCCTTTGACTTTTCAACTCCCGTGACGACCATGACAAGAAAGAAGCGGAGACATTAACCTTCATCCGCCCGCTCGTCACCGAGCCATTAACGTAACTCCGCCGTTTCAGAACCTAAAGCTCACACTACGTCCGTGTTCTCAGTCTAATCCTAATTGGCCGCCGTGTTTGCTGAAGTCCAAGATAAGTTCTCTGCGGTGACTCACAAGGACCCTGCAGCGAGAGGTCGACGCATTTGTGCAGAGAAAATGTTGTACTGACGACAGGGAAGGTTTTTAATAAGCGGATAATGAAGGTGAATTCTGTCGGTGTGATGAGCCACTTTACACATCTGCATTCTGAAGACATCAACGCAACAACAGACACACTTTCCTTATCTGCATTGTCAGAACCAAAAGAGTCTTGAAGTGGATGAACCAGCGTGTCAGCGTGGTCTGCCGCCCTCCTCGTCTCTGCAGGATACTTCATCCAACAGTCTGAACCGTACAAGTTGTTTCGTTTCTTCAGTTTTCTTCCGCAGGCGTGTTTCTGTTTTCTTGGCTCGGTCCGTTTGTGTGTCGCTGCGGCTGCAGCCCACTTTTCCCCCGGAGGATCAACTGAGTTTCACATAATCGTATCAAACCCGGGAGCGAGGCCACCACTGTCAATTCTCTGACAATGCAGAGTCACAAATAAAGACGGATACGACAGGGGATTTTCTTTGTCCTCTCCTCCTCCTCGAGTGTTGTCAGGATTCTTTCTTTCTCTCTGGCCCTGTGAGGACGTCTGCAGCCCCGCGGCTCCGTGACGGCTCGAGTGCGAGCGGTCCACCAGCTGTTATTCTCCCGCCAGAGGGACGAAGCGTTACATCATGGTCTTGACACCGTCCCGACCCGACTGACTGGCTGTGGACCGTATGAGCGCAGTCGGACAGCGGATCCTTTAAAACGCCGGTAGTTATGTTTGACTTCTTAATAAATCTAACCTCAGTCTTTCACTCGCACACCTTGGACATGTTTCGTCAGCTGGTCAGATGATGACTTGTTGCGTGAACACTCACCTGTCTGAGTCTCTGAAGTGTCAGAATGCAGCGATGAGTGTTACTGCAGCTGAATAGTAAAACTCCGTCATTAGACCTTGGGTATGACAGCGTCTGATCGAACTGCACGTCGTTAGCAGGCGGGACTTTAATAGTGAACTTAAAAAGGACCGAGTGAAACTGAGCCTCTGGAGGGAAAAGAAGAACTCGTGTAACTGAGGATGAAAGATCCACACGGAACATTACTCGAGCAAATTAAATGTCGAGTACAAGGTTCTGGATTCGCAGCTAATCCATCAAATGAATACATTAACACATAGTTCTTAACTATCTGAAACATAGAAACTGATCCCGACTGAATCCACATTATCTCAGCTACACAGTTACAGTTTGCTCTCCCTCCTTGCTACGGTACCGCGGCTCTACCTCGTATGAAACAACATCTGAATCAACAGGATCTGGACGTTAATCCCCTGAACATGCCTGATCCAACTCTGTTGGAGATCCATCGCCAGAAGCTGCTGCAGAGTGAGAAGTCTGAAATCATCCCACTGCGTCCAGTCGGACCGTCTCCACTCTTCTCACCATCCGGGCGTCCACAGAAAATGTTCTCGCATGTTTCCGTAGCGTTGTTACCGTCCATCATGTTACGTGAACATCTCTTTCACCCCGAACGTCCCGCTCAACCCAAATCTAGAAACACTGTGGCAGTTCAGTTACGCGCTGCTCGTTCCTAACAATTCGTATTGAACAGCCAAATCTCCGCTCAACTCAAATAATTCGTAGCTGGCCACAGCCCCCGTTCACAGAAATACACCTCATAAGTCACAAGACAAATTCTTCCATCTTCTAACGTTAATGTTTCCTCTGGGAGAGAGCAACATTCATAGTCATGTGCATTATATATATATATATATATAAATATAATCTGCATGAATTATGCATGAGGGATGCTGCCACCTGTAACGTTGAGTTCATCTACTGAGGGTTAATCATTCATCTTCACACTGCATGACTTATCTCTGATACAGAGCCTCCAGCTCTCGTCTCACGTACGTGTCTTTGACTTCCATGTGTATCGACGGTGGATGCATATTACATTTTACATTATATATATATATTATGAAGAGCATGTATGTTCTCAGCTGATTCATTTTCACACTTGGATGGTAGATTAAGTTATACTTAAAAACAGCACTTGATGATAAAGAACCATAAAATATTGGTATTTAATCTATTTACAAAGTGTTTTATATTTATTTGTGTTCGGACGTGAACTCCTGGAAAATGAGAGAGAGCACATTTTCCGGACTTTGCCTTTTATCACACATGAGGAACGCAGATGGTCAAAGTCCGACACGTTCCCCAGGGAAACATCGGCTGTATTCTCACATGGGAACTCACTCGGATGTTTTTCACTGGCAGGGAAAGTTCCGGGAAAATGTCCGGAGCAACGTCTGCGAACGTTTGCGGAGACGCTCAGGAAAATGTCAGGAAGCATCATGTGTCTCCAGTTGAGATCTGGTGTTTAACCATGAAATGTTGAAACTGAATGGTACAGTATGATTATTATTATTACTACTATCTTTATTAATCCTTCATCCTGCTACATGAACTAATAATTCCTTTAACCTTTAATACTTCATTTATTGGCTGGATGTCTTTTTGGATTAAAAACTGTCTTTATGTGTCCTGAAAGGTGCATATACATTTTCATAGTTATCATTATTACTATGCTTCAGTGGACACATGACCTGGGAGACGACGTGTCGGGACTCATCCTGATCTCGAGGCCTCCTGCTGTCATGTTGCGCCCTTGGCAGCCGCCTGAGCCTCTGGTCATTTCAATTTCCCAGGCAGTGATTTATTCAATTCAAATATGTAATAGTCTCTCTCTCACTCTCGCAGGACGCAGTGTCTCAGTTACAGTATTGATTGCAGTCTGGAGAGACGAGATACTCGGCCGCGACAAGAAGATGGATAGATAGCGACAGATGAGTTCCTCGGAGAGCGGCGAACAAGCACCAACACACTCTCGCTCGCACAGAACTCATCTGTTCTTATCACGACCCGGCCCGTCGCCCCCGAGGCACTTTATTCATATCTTTGTTTCTCCCTGTGCTTTTTTTCCCGCCGTGATGAAACGGTGCTCGCGATGGCCCCTTTCTTTCCAGCGGAGTGAAACTCCTGCGAGAAGCCGACGGAGGGGGAGATGTTTGTCAAAGGAAATGAAACGGAGGAAGTTGTTTTTTTAAACGCCACTCGTGTGGTGACGGCGGAGCTCAGCTGGCCCGTTGTAGCCATCTTGTATTAGGGACAATGATGTGGTTGGGGCGGCACGGTGGCGTAGTGGTCAGCACCTTCGCCTCACAGCAACAAGGTTCTGGGTTCGAGTCCCGGTTCAAACCAACCAGGGCCTTTCTGTGTGCAGTTTGCATGTTCTTGTGTGTGCGTGGGTTCTCTCAGGTTCTCCGACTTCCTCCCACAGTCCAGAGACATGAGAATGGGGTCAGATTCATCAGAGACTCTAAACTGACCGTAGGTGTGAATGTGAGAGTGGATGGTTGTCCGTCTCTGTATGTGGCCCTGTGATAGGCTGGGACCTGTCCAGGGTGAACCCCGCCTCTCGCCCAACGTCAGCTGGGATTGGCTCCAGCCCCCGCGACTCTTCAATGGATAAAGTGGTGGACGATGGATGGATGTGGTTGGAGACCAAGTTCTGATGGTGTATGTACTGACATGAAATAATACTAATACTAATACAACAATAAATACTATCATCTAGTCAACAGCTAGAACATTCATGCTCCCCAGAGGATGAAGTGCTTCTACTTTGCTCACTCCTGAGCTTTCAGGCCGCTTCCGAGTGTCTCAGTAAGATACTGGTGAGATTCTGACTGACGCGGCTCACCGCTCCGCTAGAAACCTCGGACGACACAAGTCGCTGGTGTGAATGTCGTCTGAGGTTCTGTATCTTGTTCGAGCTGCTGTCGACGCCGTGGCTCCGGCCCTGAAGGGCCCTCTTCACCTGGACAATTCTCTCATGCTAATTTGTCCCCGATGCTAATTTAATTAGCCGAATCTAAATTGTAAATCCCCCCCCCCCGCCCCCCCCTCAAAAACATGAAGTTTTGAGAGGAATTTTAGATGAATGACTGAAAAGAACTTTATCGAGTCTGTGCTGCTTCAATAATTATCATGACAGAATAATTTAACATCTATCAGACGCTCTCTTCTTCTGTCTGCAGCCATTATCCTGTCATTCTATTCAGAGGCGCTTGCTCTTACAGCAGAGCAACAAGGAGAGCAGACCACAGTGTGTTGGCTGCTCCGTCCTCAGAGATTCGTCCAAATCATCCGTGCCGAGTGACGCGCGGACAGAAATGGACCTGACGGATGCTCGTCCTCTGGTTCTGGGACAAGTGGAAGGATCAGATACGACGCTTTAAGTGTTTCCTTCAGAAAGGTCACGGGGAAACGGTGACGACAAATTCAAACACAGACGAGTAGAAGGGACAAGGAGAGTGGTAACAACCCAACAGGAAGCGGATGGACATTACGTTTGGTACGGTGCCGTACATAAAGGCTGCGTCCGCACTGACAGGTTTTCTTTGACCGTGCGTTCACACCGGACGCGATGAGATTACACGCAAGCTCAATGCAAAGGCGCCACTGACGAGAACTTCACATCTTGGCGTTATTCGCGCAGCGTCGCTCACGTGACGCGATGTTGTGAACGCCGGCGAGCGTCGAGCGAGAGTGGGCGGATGCTCTGGTCTGTGTTCACTCGCGTGATTAAATAGGAACGATCCAGAATAAAAGTGTCTGTTTAAAGGTCTTGAAAGCTCCAGAGTCGTGAACGAAGACTAATGAGTGTGGGCGGAGCCAGAGATGTGACAAAGGGGATGCAGCCACGTCGACGGCAGATATTTATATAAAAGCCAGTAAAATGTTGAACTCTAAGTTTCGCACGGGACCAAACAAGTGGGAGAAGTACACATCTGCGACGGTTGGTACTGCGACGTCAGTTACATATCGAGGTATAATTATGACAAAATACACAACATCTACAAACTGATGAGTCCGAGCGTCTCAGCGGTGTCAGACAGGCGGACATGTTCCGGCACACGGAAGCTGCCAGACGCGTTTGGTTTCCACCAGAGACGACGGGCGGCGTCATCGGAGGCAGAGGTCCGACCTCAGACGCTCAGAAGCTGCGGGAGCCGGGAGCACGACTCGTCCTCTCTTTCCTCTGTGCAGCAGCTGTTCACGTCATGACACGTGCAGCGGGACAGCGGCCTCCACGTCACGTGTAGATGTGTGTTAATAGAAACAGTCGGATAAAACAAACTCGTGACTGAGACGCGTCAACATGCGAAATCTCTTTTTTTTTTATTGACTTTAGTTCGACTCTGACACGAAGCCACGACACTGCACTGAACCGCAGGTTCAAACATCATCGTTCTGCAGCGGCACCGCAACAAAAGACACCATTTGAAGTCAAAATCGCTACAATGTCACGACACACGAGCGCGACCGGCCCGCAGCTCTGCAGGGACCAATGCTCTAAGACTCGCTCACACGTCACCAGACCCTCCGCGGAGCAAATCACCCAAATTAAAAAAAACACACCAATACAAGTGGTTTCAAACTGCACAGAACAGAAGTACGTGGGTGATCCACTGTTCCCCCGAGTTCACACTGTGGGAACAATTCAATATTCTCATTACGCCGTCGCTCCTCAAGTGGCCGTCAGGGAGTTGATGAACCCTTGTTTGTGTTCTCTCTCTCTTCTGATATCTGATATCTCCCTGCACACACACACACACACACACACACACACACATCCAGAATATACTGAATATCAACAGTAAGTAATAGTAAGAAGTAAAAGTATAAATCTTTTAACATCAATCAAGCGGTCTGCCAGTTTACACAGCAGGTTAAGTTACAAAGAAAGTGTTTTTTTCACATAATGATTCACAATTAATTCAGTAACCAATTGACAAGAATCGCTGATTTGATACATAAATATATCAGAAAAACTGAAAAAGACCGTGAACTTCCGAACGTAAAGTTTGCCCACGACGAGCAATTCCACGAATCTCTCGTCACCTCAGTCTGAAGAAACAGTTTAATAAGAAAAAAAGCTTCATGTCCATTTGTTTCCCTCCAATGTGATTGAACTGTATTTTTTTTAATCAATTGATTATGTGTAATGGTGAAACATGTTGCCGATGAATCTGTTTCCCCTCGGCGATTTGAAGCAGCTTCAAGTTTTTCATGTGGCTGCAAATGTTTAAGGCCATTTATTTTCTTTAATAAACATCAGCACCGCGACATGCATGTGCATGTTTATGTAGCACAAGCTAAAACATCCTGGAAACACTCATAAAAACACAAAACACATTTTGAGGATTTACGTCAAAAAGACAGAAGTCAATAAAATAAATATCAGAAATATCAGAAAAAACAAAGGCATCATAACGAACATATCAATTACAGCACTGTACGGTACATCACCACCTATAGTCACCACAACAAGAGAGAAAGGAACAAGACAATGTCGGCCATGTTTGCACATTGGTTCTTCAAGAGTTTCAAAGTGTGGTTAAAGCTACAGTGTGTAATATTTAGAAGAACTTATTCACAGAAATTTAATATATTGTCCATAACTCTGTGTTCATATGAGTTAAATATAGTCACATGAGGTGGACCGACCTCCGTGTGAGTCTCCATGTTTCTACGTCGTGTTGAATACGGTTGTTGAACTAAACGGTTCCAGAATACGTCGCGTTCACTTAGAATTTTCAGACGCTGCCGGAAAAAGTGTCCCCTGTCGGTCGCTCAGTTGGTTACGGTTTGCAACTTTACCACCAGATGGCGCCAGAAAATTACAAAAATGACACTGTAGCTTTAAGTGATAAACTGTTAATGAAAACCCCCCAAAAATCATCTATCTAATAAATCCTCATAGTGACTGGGTCTTATGGGAAAAGCTATTTACACTCATTTCATGACATTAAAGATGAAACCAGGAAGCTGATATCATTCATCATGGTACAGTTAGCGTAGCTACACTACAGCGCTAAGACATTAGCCAACAATGGGCTGATGACCGGTGTCGGTGTTTTCATCCATTAAAGGGAACGCTGACTTATGGGACAAAGTTTGTGGAAGTCGTTAATTTCCATAAAGGTTTGTATCTATAAGTAGTTTTACAGTGTATAACGTGGAATGAATTAAGCCGTTTCCTCGTCATCATCAATGTATTTACATGTGTCCCTCAGTGGTCATTGCAGAAACTACCACTTTTAAATCATGAAAAAAATGTTACTGAAATTTCTTCTATCTTTTGTTGTCGTGTGCATGAGAAAATCACCCGATCTGTTGGTTTTGTGTTTTTTTTCCTTCATATCCTACAACATGGTAATAATGGGAATATTTACATTTTTTCCTGTTTGTCGTTTGTTGTTTGTTTGACATCTACAGCGGCGTCATTTGAAGAAGGCTTTTCCAGATCCTCCTCACCAGTTGTTTGTGACGGACCCTCACCAAAGCTGAAAGTTGGTGGGTTGTCGTCAAAAGGCCGATCGGATTTCTCGCCGCCGCCGGTCTCCTGAAGGCTGCTTCTGTTCTGCTGCGTGGTCAGATCCGTGGCGGCGCTCAGGATGGACCTCCTGGCCCTTTCGTTGGCTCCCTTGCTGTTGGCCTGGGACGTCCGGGGGTCTCGCACGGTGCCGAGGCCGGTCTGGATCGTGGACAGCGTCCGCCGGAGTCCCTCTGGCCGCTGGCAACGGTAAAGCCCCCGGAACGCAGAGCGGAACTTCTGGGACATGACGTTGTATATCACAGGGTTTATGGCGCTGTTGGCGTAGATGCACGTCCGACAGAACAGCAGGAACCAGTCGTTCTGATACGCCGTCGACACGAAAGAGTTGATGAGGACCAGAGTCCGGTAGGGCATCCACAGCAGAGCGAACAGGATCACCACCACCGCCAGCATCTTGGTCACCTGTGGGCACGAGGCAGAGATACGGGTCATTAACACCCAATTCATATTAATGTGTGGGTGAATTTTAAGTCATTGGTAGGAAAGTAGTGGTCCAAGGTCCCAATCTGGGCCAACCGCAAAATATTTGGCCCCCGGATCAGTTTTCACCTTCATCCTCTAAAACTCTTGAAGATAACGTCGTGGATGTGAGGCTCACGTGAACATGACCTTGTAATCTCTAATGGTGTTGAATACATATGTTTTGAATACATATTCAATGTAAAGACAAATTTCATGAAAACGCAAAATTCGCGCGATTCACTTCACAGATTTTACATATTTGAACTGGAGATAAATATTTGCGTGGCGCCAAAAATTTGATCAAAAAATGTATTTACAACAAAAATAAATCTTCATAAAAAAGCTTCCTTTAGTCACTAACTGATCAGCTGATCTAAGATGGCGCCCAGGCTCATAGAGAGTCAACAAATCCTTGATAAGAACTTGTGTAAATCACAATGTGTGTATGGTCACATTTTCTTAAATCAGTAATAATCCAGCAGCGTTTTGGACCAACTGAAGGAAATGAAGGGAACCTGTAAAGACGACATTCCACAAATCTAGTCATGATGAAATAAAGGCATGAACGACCTCGTGTGAATCCTCAAATGTTTGGAAAGATTTTATTGTTGAAATTAACTTTGGCCTACGGAAACAGAAGCTGAACCGTTTTCTGTCTTGTTCCTGACAATAAAAGCCAAAATCAGATACGAGCCGCGGATTTCTTGCAGCTGTATTTATAAAATGTGATCAGAGAGAACGTCTTCATCCAATACTGTAAATGAACTGGACCAACGATTGTGCTGTAGATAAGATAAGATATACCTTATACGTCCCGGTAGAGGCTGAGAGATGACGCCAGTCTTCATGTGTTCATGATAATGACTTTATGATTTACTGATTTACTGACCTTCCCGAGTGAGCGAGGGACTCATTATCACAGTCGAGTTAAATTATGTTAAGTGGTGAAAACAAAGCGAGGCTTCGACGCGTCACATTCTTAGTTCGCCCGCAACAATCGACTCATCGCGCAGACACGTTCGAGTCGAACCTCCGAGGCCCAGCACAATAGGGGCCGATACAATTTCCCTGATGCGCTTTAATTGCTTCATGATTGTTTGAGTCATCCTCAACTCGCCAGGATGATGCACACACAATCACCAGAGAGAGAAGGTCGTGCTCCACCATCGTGGAACCACTTCCCTCCCGCTTCGCTTCACTCACCTGATTTAAAAAAAACGTTTGGAGCATTCCGACGGAAAATAAATCGGTTTTGAAATCCAAGATGTCTGTTCGGTTGGCGAGGTCCTCCAACTGACGAACCATGTCGTACGTGATCTAATACGACGAGATCGACCGGTGACAGGAGCTACAGGACGCCACAAATACCTTTTCCGCCTTTATTTGCTTCGCCAAAACATGGTTGATGAACTTGTAAAGGTGTAAGGGTTACGGTGACATGGCAGAGCAGCAGAATATAACAAATCCATTGAAATAAACAAACTTGACGGACTTACCAGGTCTACGATTGACTACCACTGACCCCTAGTGGCCGTGTACATAACGACCTGCAAAAGTCAGCCTGGGACCCAGATGAATTCTGGGAGCTCGTTTCATTCGCTCCGTCAGACTCACGGTCTGGATCTCCTCCAGTGGAAAGTGATTTTTCCATGTGCCGGTCCAATCACAACCGAGTATCTGGAAGTGGGCGGGGTTTATACCAATGACGCAGAGAGAAGCGACTTTTGTCTACAAACAAGATGGCCGCCGCCGTCGAACGAGCATTTGACAGAAAAAGGACCTGATGATTTTTTTTACAACTCTCCCACGAAAAAAAACGACAACACTGGTTCACAGGCGTTGTGGAATCATCGTCACACACGCCACAGACGTCACAGACGCCGCAGACGCCACAGACGCCACAGACGTCACAGACGCCACAGACGCCACAGACGTCACAGACGCCGCAGACGCCACAGACGCCACAGACGCCACAGACGTCACAGACGCCACAGACGCCACAGACGTCACAGACGCCGCAGACGCCACAGACGCCACAGACGTCGCAGACGCCACAGACGTCGCAGGCGTTGCAGACGCCACAGACGTCCCCTCTCTGCTCTGGTCTGTCGCTCAACAGGCGTCACGTGATTCGTTGCTCTCCCTGGTTGTACGTCTATCCAACTGTGTCAGAGGTCCCAGGCTGATTCGCATTTGAGTTTTTAGTCTAGCTCCAGGACTGCCGGCGCTCTGGGAGGATCTTCAGCGGGTGACCCGGGGCACGATGAGAGTGACACTATCTTCCTTCAAGCCAGTCGGCGTGTACGACTCAAGTGATCCATTTTCATGAGTATCCAGTAATGCTGCCTCACCCTCCACCTGCGGTGCACCTTGTGGAGGTCTGACCCGTCTCCACTGAGCCCAGTCCGCTCTGCTCAGGCCGCCCAGGTTTTCTACACCACAGCAGAAGGAAAAAAAACCCCAAAGTGTGGCAGGTTGATAGTATCATGCACCTCACGTCTGAGATAAAGGTCGTCAGCGGGGGGCCGGCGACAGTCTGCTCAGCAGGCAGATAAATAAAGTAAAAGAACGTCAAAATGTCTGCACAACAAAGCGTGTAATTGAACACAAAGGAGGCGGAGACCGGAGCTTTCAAATTATCTCTGAGCGGGACAGTGTGCACCGGGCTGACGTCCTGAATATGCATGTTAAATGAATTACTGTAATTAAAGTGGCAGGACACTCGACTCCAGTTGTTGCTAATAACAGAATCCTCGCAGACAGAAATATCCCCGGAAGCCTCTTCCCTCAAAGAGTTATTAGCATTTCGCCTCCGATGCCGACGCCCCGCCCCGGGTCGTCCCTCTTCCTCCACGTGCAGCTCGACGAGATCACAGGCACGAAGAGAAACTCCCAGAGATTAAAAAACTGTACAGTATTAATCTCGCACCACACTGCGCCAATCTCTAATCATGAAAGTGCCTTTCTGCGGCGCACACAAGTTTATCAGAACTGCTATCAGATGAAGTTGGGCCTATCGACCGATGAATGAAAGAGCACCGAGTGCCTCTTGAAGAACTGAGGGAGTGAAATCATCTGCGCCTTAAAAGCGCACTTCAGCTTATATCCTAAATCACATTATGCAAATCTGGGGGGGGGGGGGGGGTGGCACTCGAACGCACCAGATTGCGATCTTCCTCCTTCTGCTCTCGCACGAGAGTTCAGTCTCTCAGAGGCCTGTGTTCATGCGTCTCACTGGGAAACTCTTTAAACACCCGTTAAATGAAACTGTTATTGTTTAATTATTCTTACAACCGTGTTGGTGACGTCTAGACTCTGCTGATGGACGACGCGCTGTTTAAGCATTCGGTCAAATGAGCATAAAACGCTCACATCGTAACCATAGTGACAAAGACGAGCAACTGCATTAGAAAATAAAAAAACAATTTCCTAATGACATGATTGATAGCAAACGATGACGATGATTGACTGGTTGCAAAAGTTTTTGAATCGCTACACAACAACATTTTCTGTTTTCATAATGGCGTCATGGCGACGTCATTCCTACCAAATGATCGTAAATCATTTTTCAATCTATATGAGCCTCAGGTCGTGTGTGTATAGTCACATGTGATGCAGAGATACTTTTGGAACTAAGCGTGTTGTAGTTTTCTGACTTCCTCATGAGGTAACTGATCACATGACATCATGTGATGGGGAATGATTTTCTGAGATTGTCTCTCTATTATTTGCAAAGACATCATGGAAGATGTGTTTTTGTAGACCATATTTGTGTTGACCTTGACGCCGACCTTTGACTGATCAGCTCCAAAAGTGAATCATCTGCAGACAAAGTCCAAATGAATATTCCCTCCAAGTGGTCCAAGGTGAAGATCCGTGGATGAGTTGTTGAGATGTTTTGTCCACACACAGACGGGTGAAAACTAAATTTGTCAATGTGAAAGGTCTCACCCGGAAGTTATGAATCACATGACTTAACGTATTTCCCTTCAGCTCTACGGAGCATTTTACCTTCTCTCAGCTCATTTTCTCATGTCCGGGTGAAGACGTCCCCTCACCTGCGCCGGACAGGAACACGCTGGTGATGATCCACGTGAGCGACGGCGTGAAGCGTATAGGTCTCAATCCCAGCACGTGAGATGACGGCGGCAGATCTCAATGCAGAGGCTTATTCCTTTTCCTTCGATTGGGAAATCTCATCCGGGTAGCTCGATT
>NC_061521.1:25722500-25745000 GCF_022379125.1 Scophthalmus maximus | reverse complement strand
CATGTGGTGAATAGGAGGTTAATGAACGACATTAGCTGCCTGTAGAAGCTGGAAACAAAGCTGTTGAAAGATGCTAACGGGCGCGTTCACACCCAACGTGATGTGTTTTGTAGGAAGTCTGTGGAGATGCTCATTCACCCGGGTCATAGTCACTGCCGAGGGTGTGGGTTCGAGAGCAACCGGACAGCAGTTGTAGCTTCTTGAAGACGTTTCGCCTCTCATCCAAGAGGCTTCTTCAACAGTCGTTCAAACAGTCCGGAAACTACAACCGAGTCCAGTTGCTCTCGATTTTTGTAGGAAGAGCCGACCTCCGCTCTCGCTGTACCTGGCTGTGTTGGGGGCGTACCAGACTAGCCGCTAGTCGAGCCTCATGAGCTTCCGTAACATGGTGATGTCACGGTGGTACGGAAGTATCGGCTGGACGACTGACGAGGTGTTTCAGGAGCAGAGTTTTCTGTCAGGGAGAGGAGCTCCCTTTACTGAGAACTGTGGGCTTTTAAAACTTTGAAGACCTTCTATACACACAAAAAAGCTGAATAAGTCTCCTTTCATGAAACTTTGCCTGTCTGGTAAATGCCTATTTCTTTCTATCTCCGTGCTTTCTATCGTGACTATTTGGGCTTCAAGGTCTAAATGAGATTTTAAAAAACATCAGTGTTATTCATTCACACTTGACAGAGCTCCTCTAGCGGCACAGATGACGCCATCCATTCTTTTTCAGCGTCTGAATCAACCGACCGTTATTAGTCACTCAAAGCCTTATTAACGTTGCCTTGAATATGGTTTCAAAGAGCTGCTGCCGTACCTGAGGTAGAGGATTCTCGCGATCAGGCCGTACAGCACGATGGCGAGCAGCAGCGGGACGACGTAGAAAATGGCGAAGTCGGTGAGGTAGATGGGCAGGTAGAGCTCCCGCCTCACCCTGTAGCCGCACTGCACGTGTCCGTCCTGGCCGACCTGAACATCGCACAGTTAACACAGGGACGCTGTGGTGGTGGCCCCATCACATCATGATTATATCGCTCTCTGAGAATGACACTTGAGCTCTTCAGACGCTTTTCACATTCCCCTGATGTTAAACCAGCGATTGTAGCAAAGAGGTCGTTCTAGTAACAAGTGTTTTTTATCCTTCTGTTCATGTACTGAAATACTGTGAGGTCCCTGTAAAGGGAACTAATGTGTTCATGTATTTATTTGAGACAACAGCCTCGTGCGCTCACAAAGCAATGTATCATGTAAAAATATATAAATATACAGAAAGCTTTTCACTCGTATTCCATGTATTCTTTGGGGGCCACGGTACACAAACACTTTAGATTTGTTAAATCTGTTGCTGAAGGCTACGCTGTGGCCTACAAAGTTAACACACACACACACACACACACACACACACTCAGCAACACAGCACGTCTCGAACCTGAATGTCCACCAGGAAGAACCACATCATGCAGTAGACACAGGTGAAGATCCAAACCACAGCTATGATGCGCTTGGCCCGGGACACCGTGCACATGGTCTTAGCCTTCATCGGATGGCAGATAGCAATGTACCTGCGGGAGGAGAGATGGTGGAGGGTTCGGACATCAGGTGGATGTCAATATTTTTACTGTTTTAAAACAACTCTATATACTGTAGAGATTGTTTGTCCCGAGCGCTATAGTATCGTACCAGACATTCAATGAATCAGAAACACGTGGTTCAGGCTGTGGTGCGGTTTGAGCACAAAAACTAAGGGGTCAGGTCTAAGAAAAGATTGTGAAAGATTTTAAAGGTTAGAGGATCTTTGTCCTCATGGTTCTATAAATTAAATGTATTATTATTATTATTATATTTATTACAGTGGAATTTTCTCCTGTCATAATTACAAGGGCCACTAGAGGTCCTCATAGTTTGTATATAAAAATCAACGTAGTCATCAGGTCTGTCAAAGGAAGCCAATGCAATGAGATGATGATCAAAATATAACATTTTTTACAATGATGTTAGAGGACAGAATATTAATATTTTCCAGTTAAAACCATAAACCACCATGAAATCAGTGGCTCATGTTGCGTTCCAGTTTACTTCGGAATTCGGACCCCAGAAGTCGGGTTGGTGATTTTTTGCGGCTCGCAGGGCGTTCCATTTGCAACTTCCGACTAGGAGGTCGTAATTCCGAGAGTTCCGAGATCATACTGGAACGATAAACCCGACTTCCGAGTCCCGAGGTAAACTGGAACGCAGCAAAAGTCCAGATGATGTCACTGATGCTTATTCACATGTAGAGTATAAGTTCAAACACTGCAAATTAAAGGGAAAGTGAAATGTAAGCCAGTAATAAGTCTCAACAGCACAAGCCTGTTCTGAGAACAGTAGCAGTTGGCTGTTCCGCCTCCTCACCTCTCCACGGTGAAGGCAGTGATGGAGCAGGAGGACACGTTGATGCCCAGGTACTGCAGGTAGGTGATCCCCAGGCAGCCGGCGTGGCCGAAGACCCACGTGCCCGTCAGACTGTCGGCCACGTTGGGCAGCCCCGCCGCCACCAGCACCGTGAGATCGGCTACGGCCAGGCTGACCAGGTAACAGTTGGTGGGCGTCCTCATGTGGCGCGTGGTGAGCACCACCAGCACCACCATGATGTTGCCCACGATGCCCACGCCGCACACCAGCAGCACCAGGAACACCGACACCGTCTTGTACTCGGAGACGCCGACGCTGGGACTCAGAGAGATGTTGGTCGGGGTGTCGACTCGGGAGCTCGTGTTGTCCGTCATGTCTGTGAAGGGTCTGTCCTCCTTATTCCCCAAGTGTCCTTGAATCAAACGCTTTGACCGTTGAAGCTAACGCTGATGATGGGCTTGACTCTGAAATGTTGCCATGGTTTTTTCCCTCTTCATTTGGGGCACAAGTCAATCATAAAGACATCATGACTCACAGGGTTTTATCGCGACAGAGGAAGAAACGATGATGGAAATCAGCTCTTTAGTTGTTTTCTTGCCTTGAGTGTTGTTCAGCTTTACTGTCTTTTTAACGAACTTCAAACAGTGAAGAAGAATGACATGTTGATCTCATTTTCCGAGGATGACCAGACACCCCTCAGGCCTCCATCCAGTCACCTAGAAATAGAAGAAGGTCCATTAATTGGACAGATGGGGAACTGAGCTGACGGTAACCCCTTGGACTTTCATATGTCATTGTCAAACACGTACAGTACAGAGAACATTTCTCCCTCAGGTATCCACGGTTCTGGCTCGAATCAGTTGATTAGTGCTCTTTTGGAAGCAAAAGTGCTTGTGTCAACAGATAAAGGATGGGGTGGTTTAAAAACAGGGGGGGGGGGGTTGAAAGAACAATGCAAGCTGGTGTTTTCAAATGGCACAGAGACGTAGGTGCCTGCGAGTTCGCTGCTGTAGTTGCACAAATCGTGCACAGAAAAGATCAGCGGTACATTCGTTTTTTGGGGATTTCTAGATGTTCAAAGTTGATGTTTAGTCCTGAAGTGGCACCAGAGTAAAACTCACTGAGTGAAGCTCGTGTAAGGCTTCATCTTCTGCCTCATTAAAGCAGCACTACGACTGCCGCAGCGTTATAATAGTTCCAGGGAGGACCTTGTTAAATGTCCATCAAGTGTAAAGTTGGTGCGAATGGAAAGGTCCCCAAAAATATCAAGAACAAGAACGGCTCTCAGGAGAGTGAATACCTCCACCGAGGCTCAACAGTCCTCTTATTAAACCAACTTTATATCCACTGGATCTGGATTTGGGTCTGCATCAAATCTCCCACACTCGGAGATATCAGCCCCCTCAATATGCCTGATGTTTTTTCCATCAAGCTCCATGAATTATTCCCTGGGAAGTCTCACAATGTTCCTGAAAGTGATAAGAATTCCTGGATACGGCACTTTGTCCGGACCGAGCCAACATTAAATGAATTTCTTCTTGGCCCATGCCCCATGCTTAAGTTCCACCAAGTTTTCTTGGAAATACATTCTCTAATTTCCAACCAACAAACAAACAACAGACAGGGGTGAAAACTTAGGTAATCCTCTTTTGGTGACTTAGAACATTCCTATCAAATGTCACAGCAACGTGGCCAAATACAACTTGCTCTGACCATAAACGTTGGTCGACACAAAAATAAAATCCACAAAGCCACAGTGTTTCATTTTCTGGCGCCATCTGGTGGTAAAGTTGCAAACTGCAACCAACTGAGCGACCGACAGGGGACACCTTACGGTGGCGCACCGCTGATTCCATTTCCTGTTTCTGTCAGCGTCTGAAAATTCAGCGTGAACACGACGTATTCTGGAACCGTTTAGTTCAACAACCGTATTCAACACGACGTAGAAACATGGAGACTCACACGTAGGTCGGTCCACCTCATGGAACTATATTTAACTCATTCACAGTTGATTGTAGATATATGAACACATAGTGATGGACAATATATTCAATTTCTGTGAAAAAGTTCTTCTAAATATTACACACTGCAGCTTTAATTTCTCAGCAGACCCTGTGAAGTCCTCTACTCAGACCTCGGATCCAGAGCCAGAGCCGAAACGTGGCCCGGTGAAGCCCTGATGAGATCCAGTGTGGATCGGCATTAACAGGCAAATATTCAAATGATCCATTAAGTTGCTGCTGAGCCTTCACATGCAACAAATAATCACTGCGCCCAAGGCATAAATCAACCCATAACGAGGGCATTAAGATCATCATAATGAAATATTACAATAAGTGTTGGGTTTCTTCTCCTGCATTTCTGGTTGAGTTACATCCAAATGTGCTAAAAGCCTTTTACAGCATGAGAATTTCTGATTAAAGTCATTTCTTAAACTCTTGACCGCTTGAAACGATTTCGGGGTTATTGGAGGCACAAAGTGATTTTGTTTTCTTCATGGGCAGAGTCCTGAGGTCTGTTTTGAGGTTTCACACTCTGCTGAGAGCTAATTAACCAGCGAGCAATACTGTGAAACTGGACAAGGCATCTGTTGCTCTCTTCACTCATCTGGCCGCCCCGGCACACACACACACACACACACACACACACACACACACACACACACACACACACACACACACACACACACACACACTGGACCTCCCCCTCCTGAGGGCTGCCTCTAATAAATTGAGGTGGACATGAAACGAAAAGTAATTTAGTTCCAGTGTTCTGTCGTCAGTCCGACTGCATCCGCTCTCCGCTCTGTTACACGTCCGCTGCACAGAAGAGACTTCACCTTCTGCACATTCCTGACAGTCCACGCTGGAACGCTGTTCGGTTTGGAGCGTTGTAGAAAACAAGTTACATCCCCGAAAAAATGTCTAAGAGGGAAAAGTCAACAGTTTGGAAAAAATGAGCTAAAAACAGAGTCCTCCTATCGTCACCTCACTCATGATCTGATTTGTTAAATGCGTAGAGAAACACTTAAAGCCACAAGGTATAGTCTTAATCACCTTGTGTGAATTTGCATAACATGTGTATGAAGTGAGCTTTAAAGGTGCTGGTTGGTTGGACAGAGCCGGGGCATCATCGCATAATTAGGAACTTCATTTCCAGTCTTCATGCTGAGCTACAGTCAGATAAGCGTCTTCTGGCCGGTCGCTTCACCTTTTATCGAGTGGCGTCGTCCTGTGACACATTTTCAACTCACTGAGGTCAGCTTTAAATTCACAAAGGTGTTGTCAGTGGGTCTTTCATGGAAATGTATAAGTGGTGCCTTCACCGCTCACGTACATTGAGTAAATTCACTGGTGTAATAATGAAGCAATTAGTGAACTGTACTCGGAAGGTCACCAAACACTTGAGCCTGCAGCTTCTTAAAGGTCACACACGTGTCATGAGCCTCTGTGCTGACGACCACCGCCACGTCTAACGATCCCTGCGTCTCCTCCGTCCAAGTTTAAGGTGATCGCTCGGCCGATGGTCTCATTTCCTGCCGCGCCCCCGGCAGGATGAGAGGAAAATATATTTGACGGAAAGAAGGACGAGGTGTACACTTTACATAAAACAAGACTTTAAGAGTAAGAGTGCAGTTAGAAATAGAATTGTCTGTGTTCTGACGCATTTTATTATGATGTTCAAGTATGAAACAAAAGACATTTATAAGGTGTCAAATCATGTCTTCATCTCCTTTTTCTCTTTCTGTCATGGCACAGTGAATTAATGGATGGACGGATGGACGGATGGATGGATGGACGGATGGATGGACGGATGGATGGATGGATGGATGGATGGATGGGTGGATGGACGGCATCGCGGTGATTATGGAATCACGGTTGGAGCTTTTGCCTAATGACGACAGCAACACGGACGAGACACAGACGTGACTGACGATGAACTTCTGATTCATCTCAACTCACTGACCACAGACGACAAGACGACTCACCTGGTGCGTCTCTGCATCCTGTCAGCCTCCTCAGGAATCTTCTCCCAGCCTGTTTCCATCCTCACAAAATAAAATGTGTGTGTGTGTGTGTGTGTGTGTGTGTGTGTGTGTGTGTGTGTGTGTGAGTGTGTGTGTGTGTGTGTTTGTGTGTGTTTGTGTCATGTCAGTTATAGCCTGCACAGCCACACTCTAACTGTTGTCTACAGATTCTACAAATCACAGTCTCACTGCTTCACACTGAGCCCCGTCACACCCGCACAGACTCACGTGGGAAGCAGCACGCGTGCCTTCAAAATAAAAGGGGATTTTCCTATTTTTGGAATAATTATGTGATGTCACATGCGGAAAATACAGTTATTTGGCGAAGGACTGAATTCCATATGGATTCAACCTGATAATTTCCAAATGGCTGGGGTTTTTTTTACATTATTTTTTGGTGCTAGTCGCAGAACTGTCAGTGTAAGTTTTGTTGTCTATCATAAACTCATAAAATTGCATGAGCGCCTGCTGTCACAGTAATATCGTTCAGTGATATTTTTTCCAAATGTCTGTATCATTAGTTAAAACAAAATGTTAAGACTAAACATGAGGAATAACATGACACTGTCAATTAGCCCCGTTTTTATATCA
This sequence comes from Scophthalmus maximus, assembly GCF_022379125.1. Taxonomy (NCBI): domain Eukaryota; kingdom Metazoa; phylum Chordata; class Actinopteri; order Pleuronectiformes; family Scophthalmidae; genus Scophthalmus; species Scophthalmus maximus. The sequence goes on along the minus strand of NC_061521.1, from coordinate 25,738,003 downwards.
TCAAATAACTAATTGAATCCAAACTGATCAGAAACATGAACCCATGAACATACACGAGTGTCATAAGAACTACCTCAAATAACAGAAACCAATCTTTGGGGAAAAATTATTTGGCATGTATTTGATTTTTTGGTTTGGTCTACGTCCCATCTGCTATCATAGAGGGGGCGGGGTTCATGACCTATACTGCTGCCAGCCACCAGGGGGAGATCCAGGTATTTTGGCTTCTCTTTTTTAAGGAGCTGTCAAGTCGTCCATCTTTATTCACAGTCTATGGGCGCGAGTGACGACACATCTGCTCCCGTCTTAACTGCTCAAGCCCAACTCTGACCGAATGATATCCCGTCGCCCTGTATGTGTCCTGAACCGACGGAAATGTTTTATTTTGAAATGAATGAGAGGAAGATATTTACTTTCGAATACTCTGGCTTGACTCGTCATCCGCGCAGCGCCCTTCTGCCTCCTGTGCTCTCCAGCCTCCTGCTCCTGTCAGGGCTCATGTGTTTCATGACGACTGAGCTTCATTGACAGCTGCGACCCACGAAGCATCCAGGGGAAAAATTAGAGGTCCGAGGCCCAAAAGAAAAATAAATTGTTTCATTCACCATCTATTTACACAGAAAAATGTTATAATAAAATACAGCAGACCACAAACCAGACTGTCTCCTAAATATCACTGAACGCAACATTTTAAAAGATTATCATTTGCCAAAAATATCAGTCACACTGGGTTACTGGTGGCCTGTGTTTCCTCCCACTGTTTACATAAAACTGAATAATATGAAACATGAGAATACAAATCATAATCATTATAACACTCCACACACACATCAGCAGATATCAACCTGTGTCATTGTTGCCATCTAGTGACGAAAATCAGGAAGGAATAGTCAGGTACTGTACCTCAGAGTCAGGATATATAAGAATAATTACTGTGATCACCTCAAGGCTCAGAAAGCGAGGCAACACACACATTTAGCAATCAAATATTAGTTTTATTCAAATTAATAACAATAGAACCTAACAATTGGCTCGTGTAAGTGCGGGAGAGACGTTTTACACCATATTTTCCCAGCAATGTCCATGAATTGAAAGGTTATAAAATAATTTCTAAATAATTTAAAATGCAACGTTGCCATAGCCTGGGAAGTGAAAAGCAGAAGTCCATCAATCACTAGCTGGAGATTATTTACTGCTGCTTGCTCACATTTTTCTGAAAATGTGTCTTCCAATAAGGCCTAATAGATCAATAATAATTCTCTGATACAGCCAAAGAAAGAAAAATACAATGAAGCCTAATTCAAACAAAGTGGAAGATCAATGCAATTGATTGTCATGTCATAATTTTGCACTTCTGGTTGGATGTCAACTGCATTTCATTGTTTCTGTACTTGTACTATGCAAAATGACAATAAAGTTGAATCTAACCTAATAATCTATGATCTAATGTATAGTTACCAAAGAAATTTTTAAATTTGGATATATAATATATGGAATATGTTGTTGAAATATATGATACATATCTAAAGGAATATATCCATAAAAATATGTGTAAAATATCAATATATTGTTTGTATTTTATTTTATTTTATTTTATTTTATTTTATTTTATTTTATTTTATTTTATTTTATTTTATTTTATTATATTATATTGTATTGTATGGTATTATGTTATATTTTACGATATTGTATTGTCTTGCACTATATTATAATATATTATATTATATTATATTATATTATATTATATTATATTATATTATATTATATTATATTATATTATATTATATTATATTATATTGTATTATATTTTATTATTATATTATATTATTTTGTAATATAATGTATTGTATTATTATATGATATTGTAATGTATTATATTATTTTGTAATGTATTGATTTGTATAATATTATTATTTTATATTGTATAATATTATATGGTATTGTACATTTAATTCCGGAGCCGGTCTGCCGGACGCCCCTCCCCATCGGACTGTCGTATGTTGATGACGTCACGGTAATGGCCGCTGTCGCCGTGCCGTGCGGGTTTTTTTTATTTCTCTGCCACAGCGGTTAAACTAACCGTTCACTCGTTTACTGTAGACTTCAAAAAACACCAGAGATCAGCCGGAGAGGGGAGTTCTCAACGAAGCACTGCCGTCTTCAAACAGCTCCGGGTCGGCAAGGTGAGTGGTAAATGTGTGGTCCGTTAACAGTTAGCAGTTAGCAGCTAGCTGCGCTTTTTAGCTTAGCTGCAACGGAGGCTGCATTGTTGATGGAAAGACAAGCTAGTGTGCGACAGTGCGCGCGCTCACGAAGCGACGCTCTCCGGCTAGTTGTGCTCTTTTATCTAAGTCGTCAGTTTGTTCGTCTTATATTGCGCCAGGAAAGGTTTTCTGTTCCAGTGAGGACGGAGTTAGCCCCGGTGGGTTAGCCCGGTGTTAGCTAGCTAGCTAGCGCTGCTAAGTTCACGGGGCCTTGTTGCCAACCAACGCGAGCGCAGCCGTCACAAGTGTTGCACCGGTCGTTTGCAACGTGAGGGAAAGTAAAACACTTCACAACTCGTTGTCTGGCGTGTGGTCGCGGTTGTGTGTGTGCACACAAGTGGATGTGTCGACAGTGACTTAAGCTAGCTCGGCGCAAGCTGACGCTGTTTTCTTTGATGTTGAATTAGCGGCGTCGCAGGCTAATGGCTAATTTAAACACATTGTTGCGGCTACAGTGATTTGAACGTGAAGGCAGTTGTGATGCTTTTCATCCAGGTAGCGAGTTATACTTTATTGGTTATACTATTCATACATTTTGTGAATTACTATGTGCTAATATTTGTTTTGTCTTTATTGCCAGCTCAATTTTAATGTTTGGTAGTGTTGTCACGGTAATCACGTTATCGAGTTATGATACATGAATATGAAACTCAACAATAAGCCATTGTGTCTAGTCGACATGTTTGTTTGTTGACATAACATCTCTTCTCGTTGTAATCAATTACTTGTATTGGTCAATAAAATAATTTCTGGGACGATATATATCGTGGCAACAAAAAGTAGTTATCGTGACGAGGCCTTATTTTAACGTTAATGTAGTTGTGATACTTTTCATCCAGGTAGTGAGATATATGTATTAGTTATACTTGTCATACATTTTGCGCTAATATGTTTCGTCTTAATGACAAATTCAATTGTTACGGTCTGGTAGTGTTGTTCTTCGTTTCTTATACGTGTCATATTAATCTGACTTTTGATAAACAAAATGCTGGACTATGGTTAGTCGGCTTATTCCTTCCCTCCCTGTATTTTTACATTTAGAGAACGTGTTTATTACTTTTGTTTGCAGTTGGAGGTTTTTCTTTAACTTAATATTTTTCTTCAGCATTGTGTATATGTTTTTTTTAACAAACTCCTGTGTCTCTGTTTGCTCTTATAGAATATTCTCTGATGGATTCTCCTGAAAGCCCTACCCAGTCGCCCCAGTCCCCCGAGGAAGAGGAGAAGGGCTTTTCCGACAGCGAGCTGCTTGGTTCCTCTGACGAAGAGGAGGGCAGGGTCGCCTCGGGCAGCGAGGTAGTCCACGAAGAGGAAAATGGAGAGCTGCTTGACGAGGACGATGAAGAGGAGGAGGAGGTCGTGGGAAACCGAAGGAGAGGTTTGGAATTAGAGGGATTGAGTGAAGAGGATGAGGTGGTCCTTGTCTCTGACCCGGAGGATGGGGAAGCTGGAGGCATGGGACAGGAGGATGAGCCCTTTTTACTGATGGAGGGGGATGAAGATGGTCAGCAGGGGGACCAGTTAGATGGAGAGGAGGAGGAAAAGGAAGAAGAGGAGGAGGAAGAGGATAGAGTCATTGACACGCCGCTGTCTCCAGACTCAGAGCCAGAACAGGTCAAGAGCTTCACCGATGAAGACGATAGGGAGGAAGGATCCGGTGACTATAGTAAGGATGCCTCGGCAAAGACTCAGACTGCCGGGGGGGAATATGAGGAGGAGGTCGAAGACAAAATCAAAGCAGAGGAGGAAGAGGAGGAGGCAGAGGAGGAGAGAATGAGAGCTGTGGAGCAGGAGAGGAGAAGAGCCGTCGTCGCAAAGGAGATGAAGGACGACTCTGCGTCCGTGTCCCGGGAGCTGGACGAGCACGAGCTTGACTACGACGAGGAGGTGCCGGAGGAGCCCAGCGTCCCCGCGCACGAGTATGAGGAAGACGAGGATGACGCGGAAGAGGAGAAGAAGAAGAACAACAACAATGAGGACAAGATCATCAAGAAGAAAGAGAAGAAGCTCATTCTCCCCCCGTCGCCCAGGAACAGCGAGTCCAGGAGAACGGACGACCGGGCACGCAGAGACTCCTTCAGAGACAAAAAGAAGGAGGAAGACGATGGAGAGATTGATGAAGGAGAGATCGATGTGAGTGCTCAGAGTTTGGCTGCTTACATTAATCAATGTGAGGAGAAGTTGTTCTCTTCTCTGGAAATAGTTTTTGTACATTCATCGGATGAAAACTCTGGAAAATTTGGAGCGTTTTAAAAATAAATACTGGAATTAAGGCAGGACAATGTTTGGGCATATTTGAATAGATCAGATCAAAATAAAGCCAGTTCTGTCACGTCAGCTTCTCCCTTGAGCTCGAGCAAGAAGAAGGGTGTTTTGCGTCAGTCGGCCAATCAGGAGACAGCCTCAGTGCCTCCTAATGTTTGTTTTAAAAAATTTGAGCCTGGACTTTCTCCGCAGTTTTCCATTCACGTATAATGAACAGTAGCCTGGGACCCAGAGGAATTCTGGTAGCTCATTTAAATTTGCTCTGCCAGACTCACAGTCTGTCCAATCACAACCCTATTATCTGATAAGGGGTGGAGTTTATACCAATGACGCGGGACAGAGAAGCGACTTTTGTAAACAATCAAGATGGCTGCCGCTGATGAACGACCATTTGACTACAAAGTATATGATATTTTCAAATGTCTCCTACAAAAAACGAATGTGATGAATCATCATCACAGACATCGTCTCCTCTCTGCTCTGGTCTGTTGATCAACAGACGTCACGTGATTCATTTCTCCAACAGGTTGTATGTCTATACAATTGTGTCCAAAGGCATTTTGGTCTCTGTCCATTGGTAACACCTCTTGGAAATCAAAAATGAACCGAGGAACCAGACTAATACTAATACGTATTTGAGTATAAGTGTGACAACATCAGGCTAAATGAACGCAGCAGCTGTGGAATCTGGGTCGGGCAGCAGCAGGCGGCAAAGAGTTTTTGTTAACAGTCATCAACTCGCTCGCTGTGAATCATCTGGTGATTTTGCTGTTTCCCCACTTGGACTCACTCTGACATTTAAGGGTTAGGGTCATTTGGGGTAAAGCATCCCCTCCAGAAGATTTCTGGAAAATGTCCAGACTCTCAGTGCATGTTCGAAAGCAGCTGTAGTCGAAAAATGTTTAATGGGACCTGTAACGTGTGTCGTGTGTGTGTCGGGCAGGATGACGACCTGGAGGAGGGCGAGGTCAAAGATCCGTCAGACCGCAAGATCAGGCCACGTCCCATCTGCAGGTTCTTCATCAAAGGTAGGTGATAAGGAGCAGATGCTCCACCCACAATAGAAGAAGAGGCACGGCTGATGTTGGACGCTTTGTGTCAAACATCAGTGTGTCGAGAAACAGAACCTGTAGATGTAAATGTGTCTCTGCACGAAGGACGACGACGGCAACGACATCGAGCTGATGTTTGATCTCGTCTCTGAGGGTAAAAGTATAGACAACAGCTTTTGACTTGACTTAAGTTTTAATACAGACAAACACAAAGAAAGCTGTCTGGTGATTCTTATTATTATGTTATGATAACTAAAAGCAATTGTCTGTGTAATTATTGAAGTACAACAATTACATATTGTAGTATTTGTTTTCTTATTGTTTTCTTTAGAGCATGTTAGTAATGTTATTTTTGCGTTAAGCTCTTGTTCTGCAACTTTCTGTACAGTAGGGGGCGTCGTTGTACCTTATATAGTTTCCAATTTCTTAGTACCACTGAGAAGTATTCAATCATAAACTAGACATTATAATGTAGATTTAAGATTATATTTATGCAGTTCTTTGACGGGAACAAATATAAAGGTTAAATATATAGCTATTTGCTACCGATCATTTTTTTAAAAAGTCAAATAATATATATTTTTTATTTTTTAAATAAATATTTTATTTCATTTTGGGAGACCAAATAAAAAAATATTTGTTGGTTTGCTGGAATGTTAAATTAAATGTTCAGTTTCAAATAAATATTTATAAATTGTAGTTTTGTAAAAGATCTTTTCCTTGAAATTCAAGACAGTAAAAAGTAAAATCAAGGCTATTTAATTAATGCAATGGTGAAAAAATTGGCAAAATAAATTAATAGCTGAAAAACCGATATTCAGCCAAGTGTTTAATTTTTTTCTCTTTCGGCTAAATGTATTAATTTTGGTCCGTCCCTATTCACAGAATTTCCCAGTTTGGGATGAATAAAGAATTTATCTATCTATCTATCTATCTATCTAGGATACTGACCATATTGTTTTAGCCATAATGAAAAAAACAAATTCAGTGTCTAACTTGGCTGTTGCAAACATTGACCTCCTCTCATTTCAGCATCTTGATCCAAGGAAGAACCAACCCTCGACAAATATTAATATCTTTTTACCTACATGTTTGTTATTGTTTGTCTCCTCCAGGGAACTGTACCTGGGGTATGAACTGTAGGTTCATTCACCCCGGAGTCAACGACAAGGGCAACTATTCCCTCATCAGTAAACCAGACCTCTTCTCACCAAACGGAGCGCCCCCTGGTGGACCGCACCCGCTCATACCCAACAATCCCTGGGTACGTTTCTCTCTCTCTCTGCACATCCACATCTCTTGTGTGCAACTGAAGAAAAAACACTGAATGAGTTTTTTGTTGTTTGTAGGCGGGGCCTGCAGTGGAGGAGCTCCCTCCCCCACCTCCTCCAGTGGAGCCCCCGGTGGAGAGCGCGTGGGAGCGCGGCCTGAGACACGCCAAAGAGGTAAACGAATGGAAACAATACGTTTTGATGTAAACTGACCGTGGAACAGATTGTGTAGTTTGGAAGTTTTACAGTTTGTGAAATAGTAACAATAAATTTAACTCTTTTGCTAGTTTACTAGGAACACAAATGCAGTTTGATAATTAATCCTCCTTAATTAAAGTCGATATTGATCAGTTTTTGTTGAAACTGGTTCAGATGTGACTCAAAAAAAAATATTTTGCAAGCCCCAAATAATATTTATTATACTGTATCCGGTTCGGTTTCCCACAGATGCTGAAGAAGGCCACGATCCGTAAGGAGCAGGAGCCCGACTTTGAGGAGAAGCGCTTCAATGTGACCATCGGCGAGGACGAGAGGGAACTGGACAAAGAGAACGAATTCTTCAGAGAGCGCAGTTACCGCATCATCAGAGAGTAAGACACTCTGTAAACACAACTTCACAGTATCCTGACATCATTAGATGTGATATTATCAGAAACATTATTATTTATGATATTAAATTAATGTGTGTTCACCTGTGTTGTTTTTTTCTGATGACGTGTTGATCGTGCAGGGAAACCCCGGCATTAACTACAAAACTGTTTCTTAAAATAAAAGTAAAAACAATCAGAGTCTTGGGAGATGACGCACTACAGAATGAATAAGACAAACACATACATGTATTGAACAACGTTAGTTATAGTAATTTAATAATTGAACTAAACAAAACAGAACATGAGCTACGTCTGCACTGATACAGTTTCATTTTTAGATATTGTTTTAAAACTAATCTCCGTCCACACTGACGCCATGGACACACTGATCGCTGTACCGTTCATCTACTACACGTTTTGTAATCACATGACCTGGTCACGTGCGTGCAGGTGTAAACAGGTAGTTGATCGTCTACTCTACTGCAGTTGGTTGCGTATTATAATTAAAATAATGGTTAGTTGCAGCTCTAGTTGTGGACGTAGCCTTTAGTCGGCTGCTTCATCTCCTTGGTTGCAGCTTCATCCTGAAGGCATCATATAGATCTGATGTGTAGTAAATTAATAATCCAAACGTGTCTTGACTGATTTGTTTTGTTCTCCTCTTTCAGTGAAATGGAATTCAGAGATCCTGCATACGGCGGGTGAGTGTCGACTAACTTATAAAAAAAGCTCCTTAATGAAACTTTTGTCACGTCTTCTGGGAGTTTTTTAAAAGGAGGAAACAAACTAGAGATGTTCTGATGACAGATTTCTGTGCTTTTAAAACAATAACAACTTATAAAATGTATTTTAACATCTGTTTGCTACTAACTCTGTTTGAAGTGATGATCGCTACCGTTGCTCAGGTTAAAACCTTTTGACAAACAGATTCATACAGAGAATGAAAGGTCTTTGAACTGAAGAAGATCACAAATAAACAACAGCTACTTCCCCTAAATAGCTGAATAACATGCAGCAACACTCAATAAATAACTAAAAGACCTTTTAGTCTGTTTTCTTTGACAGTTATAGTATAAAAACAACAATATGGTTCATGTCATCGTTTTATTTGTGCGACTTTCCAGCCTGAAATGATGGCAAAGCGCTGATATATTTCTCAGCTCTGTCTTGAAGTCACACGACCGAAACTGCTTCTTCTTCGCCGCTATGAAAACAGAGCTTGACGGTGACGGCACAGCGCAGAAGGAAGTGATTTCTGGTAGAGAGCTGGTGAAAATGTCAGCGCTTTGGCAACATTTCAGGCTGGAAAGTGCCGTTTTATCTGTGTGGAACTACTTAAAAGACGTGGTATCGGATCAGTACACATTTGTCTACTCGCCGAGACCCGATCCGGCGTTTTCCTCAGTATCAGAGGCGTTTCAAAAACTGCACCTTTAAAGATGTTCTGATTCCGATACCAGTGTGTAATTAGAACTTATTCCAAGAAATTTAACATTTTGTCCATAACTATGTGTTTATATACTAGTTAAATATAGTTCCATGAGGTGGACCCGACCTCCATGTGAGTCTCCATGTTTCTACGTCGTGTTGAATAAGGTTGTTGAACTAAACGGTCCAGAATACGTCGCGTTCCGACGCTGCCGGAAATGGAATCGGCGGTGCGCCGCCATAAAGTGTCCCCCTGTTGGGTGCTCAGTTGGTTGCGGTTTGCAACTTTACCACCAGATGCCGCTAGAAAATTACAAAAGTAACACACTGGTGCTTCAAAAAAATAACCATCAAAAACAATGTATTCTTCTTTGTGTGTGTCATCACCATCTCAGTAACGTCTGTGAGGTACTGAACAGTTTCTTCGATGCGTCTCCCTCAGCAGTGAACCGTATAACGATCCGTACTACGACTATGAGATGGAGGCCCTGTGGCGAGGCGGACAGTACGAAAACTTCAGAGTGCAGTACACAGAAGCGCCTCTTCCTTACCACTACACTGTGAGTATCCTCGATATCCTCTTTGAGAAAATATATTCTCTGTAACGTTGAATATTTACATTGAGTGTAAAGAGCCAAATGTGTTTTCGTAAAACAAGGACAGATTATCAAGCCCTTTTTTTTTTTTTTCAAAGGTGAAATTATTTTTTTGCGAGTTGTAGTTGTTATTTTCATGTTGTGTAACCCAAAACATTTTACGAAACAAACAATACTATCTATACTTACACATTCCATGAACGAAAAAGGAGCAGGAAGAAGAAAAATCTTATATCGCCCCGCCACTTTTCATATGAATAACGTTTATACAACTTTTTTTTTTTACAAATCAAATCAGAACCAAATCAATATACTCCTATACAATTATATTAATCAATAGCAATCATCAGAACTTAATTATTACTCCATACATAGTGGAGCTGCAACAGTTATCGTATTACTAACAGTAATCAATTATTAAAATAATCGTCAACTATTTTGATATTCGATTAATCTGTTTAAGTAGGTTTTATGGGAAAAAAAGTCATAATTCTCTGATTTGAGCTTCTGAAATGTGAATATTTTCCTGTTTCTTTGCTCCTCTGTGACAGTAAACTGAATATCTTTGGTGTGTGAACAAAATAAAACATCGTCTTGAGGTTTTTATGACATTTTATGAACCAAACAACTAATCAATTGATCTAGAAAATAAACAACAGATTCGTTGATTATGAAAATAATCGTTAGTTGCAGCCCTAATACGTACATAGTTTTGTTATTTGTTCTTTGTTCTTTTTTTAAAGTGAAAAAATATTTGAGCAACATTTTTCGCACTTTTATATTATAAAATTTTTGGTGTACATATATATATATATATATATATATATATAATGTTGTTTTTGTTTTTCTTCTTCACAAATCTCAAAATAAGAATGGTTTCTGTATTAGATTTGTATATTTACCATCTATCTTTATGTTGCATTTGTATACCCACTATTAATTCTCATATTTATATTCTTGCTGTGTGCATATTGACTATTGACTCCACTTTAAAAACAAAAAACTCCATATTTGTTCATATCCGCCTCTGCAGGAGCGCGAGCGCGACCCCCAGGAGCGCCACCGGGACCGCGACAGGGAGCGGGATCACCGGGAGAGGGAGCGCCGGCAGCGGGAGAGGGAGCGCGAGAGAGAGCGTGAGCGCGAGAAGGAGCGGATGCGGCGGAAAGAGGAGTGGGAGCGCGACCGGATGAAACGCGATGAGAAGGAGCGGCCGAGGATGCGACCGCCCCGGGACGCCCGCGAGAAGAAGGACGAGGAGAAACTGAAGCCTCGCTCGCTGCTCGACATGCCGCCAAAGTAAGTGACGCTTTGTTTTTGAGATATACATGTGAAATATTTTAAAAAGTAAATCCAAAACCTCAATGATAAGTGGCTGAGTGTGTGACAGTTTTAAGTCACAGTCGTTGTAGTCACAGGGTGTAGACAGACGAGTACCCATCAACAAACGCTTATTGATTTGAGGCATTGATAATATTTGGCAAGATGATATAAGGGAGTAAAAAAAATTATTATGTCGTATATATATTTTATAGAAAAGGAACAAAACTTTTTCAATGATCCCTAAGAGGTTGTTATCAAACCCAAAGAAAACAAAGTAGAAAAAGAAATGTAATTGACACTTGATGTTTTACAGTTTAACCACACACTTTATTATAAATAACTAAAGAAAAAAGAAAAATAATATATAGAGTTTGAATTATGAAAAATCTACTTTTAATTGTATTATCTAATGTTAAACATATTAGGTAACATATTGTAAATGCACATATTTTTTTACATTGTTTGTTCTGTAAAAATGAAAGTTTTCAGATACCGATACGTCTGTGACAGGCTCATATCAGCTCTTAATTATCTTTTAGATTCTTTACGTTCGTCATCTTTGCGACTAGAGGCCACTAAATCCTAAGTAATCGACTACTAAATTAATCACCAACTATTCTGATAAGCAATCAATCATTGCAAGTAGTTTTTTATGGAGAAAAACTTTTCAAAATTCTCTGATTTAAGCTTCTTAAATGTGAATGTTCATCAGTAAACTGAAAATCTTTGGTGTGTGGACAAAACAAAACATCATCTTTACTTATATACAAATATTAATACGTGCAAAACTCTTGACACATTTACCTTGCAAATGAAACCTAAACCAACGACAATAATTTACCAATCAATAGTTTTAGTGCTTAATTTGTTTTCACTTGTCATTTTCACAAAACATCATCTTGTGGTGTTTGGGAAACACGATCAAAATTTTTCACCATTTCCTGGACTAAACAACTAATCCATTAATCCAGAAAATAATTGACAGATAATGAAATTATTAGTTAGTTGCAGCCGTAAATGTTGCCTCATTATTAGTTAATTAAAATAATAATTTTACTGCTATTTTATCTGCATTAAAATGTGCCACAGCCCGGTTTCTCCATACGCTCGTGTTAATCCCTCAACACAGACCTGTCGCTCTCACTTTCATGACCATAAGTTTCACCTAATTGTTGTTACATTCAGTTTGGAAATTACACTGCGTCATACATTTAACGTTTTCATTGACGCAGCAGCAGCGAATCACACAGCTTCAGTTCAGACTTGTCAGCTCGTGTTAAAAAAGAACATCAGCGTCGCAATCCTTTCAATGTAGACGTGACCAGACGACCTCGACGACTTCAATCTGCCGCAGATTCATGTAACATATTTACACCAAACAAATTGAATATATATATCAGAAGCTCTTTGGTTTTACATTGATATTTAAAAGTTGGGAAATAAAAAAGCATTTCCTCTCATCGAGGTGTGAAAGGAAAGTTTCACAACACAGAGGTATTGAGTGTGTCCGCCGTGACAGAGGCCGTGTGTGTGTGTGTGTGTGTGTGTGTGTGTGTGTGTGTGTGTGTGTGTGTGTGTGTGTGTGTGTGTGTGTGTGTGTGTGTGTGTGTGTGTGTGTGTGTGTGTGTGTGTGTGTGTGTGTGTGTGTGTGTGTGTGTGTGTGTGTGTGTGTGTGTGTGTGTGTCAGAGATTAACCCTCTGATGATTAGTCATTTGTCTTTTTCCTGTTTGAGTAATACATTGTCCAGTATTCATTAATTTTTCAATATCCTGGTGCAGGGTTGGTCATGGTGATACCGGCCCTAAATCGATACTTTTTAAACTAAGCCAGAACTTTTTTTTTTTATTGTCAAGGCAAATTGGAACTTGAAATTTACATATTAACTGTTAACAGTTTAAAGTAAACTTTGATCTTGTATCTTTATTTCGAACAATTTAAAATAAAATGTATAAAATAATAACAAAAAGAGCAAAAAAAAATGAATAACAACAAAACAAATTCCAACACAATATACACTAGACCCGTTCGAAAAGGGATAGGAAGAAGCCAAGGCTTGTCAAGTCCTACCCCAAATCCAAGCTAAACTAAACAGACACATTAAAACAAAATAATACTCCAATTTACGTCCCAATCACAAGCTATCAAGAAAAGAAGAACAAACAAAAGAACAAAAAACAAACAAATAAATAGTTTCAGTGCTCAATACGTTTTAATTTTTTCACATTGTGTTTATTTAACTCAATAAATGTTATAATAAATTAATAGATTATTCTTTTCTTTTTTGCAAATTCAAAACATCCATTTGATACCTGAAAAAAATCAAGCCTCTTCATTGAGAGATTTTATATCCATATTTATAATTTAATAAACAATATATATTTGATACTGTACAATATATTTATTCTCATAACTCAAACTTAGCAAAGCAAAGTCCTGTTGATATTTGAGAAGAGACTGTTCAGGGACGTGGAACAAGCCTGTTCCCCAAAATGCAAATTATGCACCGACATCATTTCGTTTGTCCTTTTTTCATTTCTAGAGCTTTGCTTTTAAATAATTAGTGTTTTTTATTGTCACTAAATGCATCACAATTAATAATATTTATTTATTTATTTGCACACCTATAACTGCCTTAAAATCCAGATGATGAAAAAATGAGAATGTGTCAGTAGAGGTCAAGAAGCTACAGGCTCTCAACTTAAGAAGAAAAAGAAACAATAACAAAATATTTTAACTATGCTGACGTTATATACATTATAGGGAAAAACAACAACAAGAGATGACAAATAACAAGAAGCACACAAAATGAACAAAAAGACGAACCAATACAAACAAAAGAAGAAAAAATACATGAAAGAGAATATACATACACATCAAGAAATAATTAGATGTGCTGACAACTTCTTATAATGTTCAAAAGATGACGAGCTCTTAATAACGTGTACTTGGGCGTTCTGTATCTGTACACCGCAATATCTGAGGGAGTACCGTCCAATTAGTTATTACCAGTTACTGCTGAAAGACAGCACAACTAAAATATTCCTCTTGTTGCATCACGGCGCTGCAACTCGAGCAGCCTTATTCTTTGGAAGAACTTCCGCATTGTCTTTGAGAACTGACTAGTCTGATGACACAACCAGCGGTGTCACATGTTTCCATTGTTTTGTCCCCTCTTGGTCTCCGTCTGTGAAATTCTGGAACTTTGCCGTGTTTTTTCCCCGGAGGCGACGACAATTGAAGGTGACACTCCTGCCTGCGGCGTTTTGTCATGAACAGCCGGGAGCCGACGCCCGTGCTTTTTGTTTTTGGGACGTAGAGTGCGTCAGTGATATACATTACCTGCTAGAGGCCGTGTAGACATCCTGCCACGTGGCTTGGCGCTTGATGAGCGACGTGTGTGCAAATTTCCATGTGATCTGAACTTTATTCACGGCTGACGACGAACTGGTTCGACCCTTTCTGCACTTTGTTCTTGGGAAATACAGCCAAGCTCCCGAAAACATTCCACCTGGAAGTTTTTGTGAGAGGCAAGTGTAAAAAAAATCAAAATGCAAGTTTAAGATTTAAACATTTAGCTATGTACAAATAATATACTATAAATTGACTATAGCGTTGCATAGATTTCTAATTTACAGTAAAACTAATTTTCAGTATTGCCTTCCACAGACGTAGTGCTTATGTTTACCAATATGAAATCTTTTATTGTACAGAATAAACAATGCAGAAAAAATTGTGCATTTATCTTTACATTTTACCTAAAATAAATTATAATGTCTATTTTCTCAATGCAAGTTCTATATATTTGGTTGAATATGTTTTCTTTTTATTTAGTTATTTTGGATCAAGTTTATCGTTAAATTAATTTAAAACATTTCTTTTGTCGTTAAGGTTTGATAACGACATCTTAGGCATCATTGAAAGATAAATATGTATATATAAATATATATATATTATGAAAAAAAGAACAATGGTCGTTCCTATTTTCCTCCTGTTAGTCAGAATCGTTGTCGTAGTCCGAGTTAAAAAATCTTAGTTAATCTTAATATACTATATTACATTTTACGTAAAATAAAATATAATGTCTATTTTCTCAATTGAAGTTCTATATATTTGGTTGAATTTGTTTTTATTTATAGTTATTCATGATACATTTGATGGTTAAACTAAAATATCAAACCTCAATTACATTTCTCTGTCATAGAGGTTTGATAACGTCATTTTAGGAATCATTGACAGATTAAATATATATATTTTATCAACTGATGTATAGGTATTTCGAAAATCTTGTACTCCCTAATATTGATATCTATGATCAATTAAAAAAAGATGAACTTCCTCAACTGGATTTAATCGCCTGCTCTAAACTAAATAACAAATTGTGATCATTGTTGATTAATCTGTCGATTTATTACTTGTTTGGTCCATAAAATATCATAAAATGGTGACGAAGATGTTTTGTTTCGTCCACACACCAAAGATATTCAGTTTACTGTCATCGAGGAGCAAAGAAACCAGAACATATTCACATTTATAAGCTGAAATCAGAGAATTCATACTTTTTTCCCATAAAAACTACTTGAACCGATTAATCGACTATCAAAAATAGTTGGCGATTAATTTAGTAGTAGATTACTGACTGACTAACTGTTGCAGCTCCTACTGACGTCAGGTTCAGTCAAAGTTGACCAGGTTCCTCAGGCTGATTCATTAAAC
>NC_061521.1:25590000-25717500 GCF_022379125.1 Scophthalmus maximus | reverse complement strand
ACAGTCGCTACAGAATTCTTTCCAGAAATTGGACTCGGGACATATCCTGCTGCGTTCGTCATATGTGAATAACAAATAACATTTTCTGGAGTTCATGTCGGAGAACGTTTTTACATGCACACGGCACAGGTGAAATGTCCGAGACCTGAAGTGGATCGACATTGTTGAGCCTTCTTTTTTTAAATGTTGAAAAAATGCTTAATGTCCATGATTACAGTATGTTGTGGACATTTTGATCGACTGATAGTAATTAGAGCTGCTACTAACCATTATTTTCATAATCGATTAATCCGTCGATTATTTTCTCCATTAATCGTTTAGTTGTTTAGTTCATAAAATGGTGAAAAATGTTGATCGTGTTTCCCAAAACCTTGAGATGATGTTTTGTTTTGTCCACACACCAAAAATATTCAGTTCACTGTCACAGATGATCAAAGAAACAAGAAAATATTCACATTGAAGTGAATGATTGATTGATTGACTGTTGCAGATCTAAGAAAATAATTAAAATAACTACGTCATTTTAACCTTAAAATATTATATTAGTGTTTTCTGCAAATATATCTGTGACGCTGATGTATTTGCACTTGAAAGTGACACAATCAAAAATAACTAACCCTAAACCGGTTATGATTCTCAGTTCCGCGCTCGCACAAGCGTGGGTCTGGAAACTGAGCCGTTAAGTTTCAGGTGTGGGTGGGAGAATGTAGTCCTCCCTGCCTCTGCTTTGTTAACCGGTATCAAGTGTGCACGGAAATATGTCAACAGCGGTTTAGTAGATTAACATGCGTTTCCTCAAAAACATGAACAGTTGAGTCCGTGAGGTCGTGTTTCACGTGACGACGATGCTGCAGGTGTGTGCGTGTGTCCTCTGGCCACGCATTCCTGGTGGAAGACCGTCGAGGTCGTGTGAGGGAAGCGGGGAAATAACGGCACGACTTTGAAAGTGTGTGTGAAAGAAGTCGACATCAGCCAGAGAGGAAGAGCAGCTAAAGGCCAGGCATTAACTCATCATGCGTGAGACTGTTTTCGTGCGTGCGTGCGTGCGTGCGTGCGTGCGTGCGTGCAGAAAGACTCAGCTTGCAAACTATCCAGGGAAACCTGTTCCCAAAGCCGTTCATTTGGTTACTGAATGACTTCCCTCTGATACTGGCGCAGGGCAGCGATGTGAGCAAACGTGCTGCAGGATATCGCTGTCGTCGAAGGCGCGGCTCGCCACCAAAATATGAAAACTATTTCACTGTTTTGCTTTCTTCTTGCTTTTCTTTTGTCAGCTCGAACAATACTGAGGATTGTTGATACAACACACACACACACACACACACACACACACACGGAGGGCAGCGGCGTGACGGCGACGCTGCACACGCTGATGATGCCGTGTTGGCCGGTCCGTCGGCCGCTCTGACCTGGTGTCACGGAAAATGTGCCATGTGAAAATGTGAATGTAAAAGTTCTGCAAAGTAAAAAATCCGACGGTTTTCCTGGCGCTCCTGAAACGTCACGTCAGTATTCGGGATGATACTTCGGTAAGATGGTGACATCTCTCTCTCGTGTCTTCAGGAGAACCGTGAGTGGCAGCGTCAGTGGAAGCGGCAGCAGTTACTCTGGTTCTAGCTCCAGATCCAGATCCTCGTCCAACTCCCTCTCGCGCTCCGGATCCAGGAAATCGAGGTACGGGGTTCACGTGACCGTGCCCGTCTTCATCAGAACTACAGTTTTACTTATTTCTTTATAGAGATGTTCATGACCACATGCCAATCATCTTATTTAGTATCAAGCAAACGGCTGCAGCAGACGTGGGATTTATAATTCCACATACCACAGAGATTTAATTTGTTATTGAAAGATTCTACACAAAGCGTGTTGACACACGGTGTAACTTGGTCAAAGCTTACTTGATAAAACTGTATTCATAAAGAACCTCTCAAACAAATCAAAATATAATTTACAGTTGATTGACCAAACATTGGATTTTAAAAAATGAATGACTCAGATTAAAGAGACAAATGTAAAACCAAGATAGCAAAATTAAAAAACGAAAATGAATAAAATAACCAAGCTCTACACACAAAAAAAAGTTATATTAAGAAAGTCAAAGGTTATTAAAGTTAAATATAGTAGAGTAAATACTGGCTATCACAAAAATGTTAGTAAAACAAAATAGAATGAAATAGATACTAGTGATAAAAATAAATGTAGATAATTAAACCTTAAAATGATAAAACCAGAGGGTCTGCGAGAGTTTTGAATTTACTGTGGACATAAATACAAATGTCTCTATTTTTTTTAACACCAAATTTGAATAAATACCATAAAGCATCAGAACAGTCTTTTATTTATATAGTTTTGCTCCGATGTCACAGTAACAGTTTAGGGAAATTTTGACCTCAGTGGTGCTGGAAGTTACAATATGAGTGTTTGTAGGTTATTGATATGTTTAAAATGAACATGTAATGGATCATTGTGATCATTGTTCATCATAATATGGAATAATTCTGTCTTTCTTTCATGTGCCGCCTCGAAACCAATCTAGGAAATCCAGGTATGACAATTCTTATTCAGAATTTGTATGTACATTCATGTGCGTGCATGCGTGCGTGCGTGCATGCATGTCAGTTCCATTTTTCTCACCTCTCACCGTCGCCTCTCGCTGCAGGTCGCTGAGCGTGAGCAGCGTGTCGTCTGTGTCGTCGGCGTCGTCCAGCAGCAGCTCCGTGCGCAGCGCCGACTCCGAGGACATGTACGCCGACCTGGCCAGTCCCGTGTCGTCGGCCAGCTCCCGCTCGCTCACGCCCAACCACCCCCGCAAGGAGCGAGCGCCCCCGAGGGAGCGACCTCCGCACGGGAGAGACAAGAACAGGGGAGGTGAGTGTGGACGACGATGTGGCCACGTCTGAAATGATCGACGGCACAAAAAATGAAGGATGAAGGACGTACAAACACGTGTGCACTGAAAACTACAGCTCCTCCAAGGCCCAACTGTCTCCTTATGAAACCATATCTACATCTGCTACGTCCAGCTCTCACACACTCATAGAATCCTTTTAGTATCCACGAGTTATGTCAAAAAACATCATAGAAAGTGAAAAAAAATAATAATAATCTGAATTGTTTTATTTGTATAGTCGTAATATCATAACATGCACTCGAGGCACTTTACATAGTGAGGTCTAGGCCTCGTCACGATAACTAACTTTTTGTTGCTGCGATATATCGTCTGAGAAATTATCGCGATAACCAATATTATTGTCATTTTAAGACCATTTTTTGATACTGAATCGCGTGAACTCACAGTTTATTGGTCCTACATGATTTGTGTTGCTGTTGAATAGAAATGTTCACAAACATTTAGACTTTGCGTTTAGGCCTCAGACAAAACAAAAAAAAAACTAAAACCTCCCCCTCATTCTTTTTCTTCTTTTGCCTGGCCCTAATACTCTTCCGTAGAAATGTTATGGTGGTAAATTAATAAATTAATAACTAGGATTTTCTCAAATGTTTTCTAGATTTCTCTTCAATCGGGAAAAATCGGGCTGATAATCACCGTCGTGCGTTTCCTGTCGGCGCCGCAGAGCGACCGCCGAAGAAAGACAGCGAACCCTTCAGGGACGATCGCAGGAAGATGGACCCGTCCGGTGCCCCGCCTCGAGGCGGCAACCCCGTGCCCCGAGGAGGCAACCCCATGCCCAGATCAGGACCCGGCGGCAACAGGGGCGGGCACCCGGCGCACCCGCCTCCGGGCAACATGGGCCCCCCCGGAAACTACGGAGGTTCTGGTTCCCACAAAGACATCAAGCTCACCCTCCTCAACAAGGTTAGCGTCGCACTTCTTTAGGTCCATACCTGATTCTTCAGAAAAGCACTGGATGAATCTACCGCTAAATAATTCTAGGTCGAAATTTTACATGTGTAGGAGATATATGTTTTTATATATATATATATATATATATATATGTATATTTAAATACTATATGTTGTGTGGTTTTCCAGCAGCAGGGAGATAAAGGCAACAGGAAGAGATACCTGCCCTCAGACAAAGACAGGCCTGGTTCTCCCCTCAGCAAGAGAATGGCCATGTCTCCAGATAGAGGTGAGAGTCGTACTGACGGACAACACACACACACACACACACACACACACACACATCAATTTACAACATCTATGTGAAACATTTTACCAAAATTAATTCTGTTTCCACACGAGCCCAATCGACAAATATGTCATTTATTGATATGATCAGTCGTATATTCATTAATTCACTCACTTTAAATTACCTTCAGGATCAATAAAAGTATCTGCCCACCCGACCACCTACCTGCACAAACTACATACCGACCTACCTACCTACCATCCTATACATGTACCTACCAACCCACCTACCTACCTGCCTACCCACTTTGGCTAGCTCTTGCTAACGCTACACGACTGTAAAATCACTTCTTCGTCTCTCCAAACCAGCAGTTTTGCGCTGCACTGACTCTGGCATGTAGCGTTTATATAGCAGTGAAGAAGAAGTGTTATCTCCAGCGTTAGCTTAATCTGGCGCAAATGTCCGCAATTAGGAGATATTCTCCTACTGGAAACTTTTGTTTTATGTGGGTGGAACTACTGTAAAGACGTGGTATTTTATCTGTACTTTGATTCACACATTCCTGATGCAGTAAAGATTTTCTGATGCTGGCATCTCTTCTTTATTTACAGTCATCGAGTCGGTGTCCTCACTGTTGTGCACTTCTTGTGTTGTACTTTGACCATCAAACCACTGTGAGCAGCTTTTTTACAGTTCAACCAGAGGGCGGTTGTAAAAGGCCATTTAATGCCCAACATCCTGAATCATCTCACACAAAGTGGAAGTTGAGACATTTGACAAAAACTTTATGCAGCCTTTTTTTTTTTTTTTTTTTTTTTACGACGGAGCTGTTTTTTCCAGAAGCACAGTGATGTTTTATTCACGAACATTTCCAAACCCTTCGGCCTCGTTGACTCTCACACTGGTGTGTTCTCAGGTCGTGATAAGAGGATACCGGGCCGACCCCCGCTCTCCCCTCGAATGGATCGGCCCAGAGGCCAAGGGCCCCGGCCCCTGCCCCCCCACGGAGACAGGTTGGTGCAAACCCCTTCAGGACTGTGACATTTAACCTTTAACACCGTGTCAACACTACAACACAAGTCAAAAGTTGTAAATAAACAGGGGGAGAAAAATGTCATTGAAGCTGGAAGTGTGGAACTTCTGCAGTGGACTGATGGCGGGTCGTTATCGGCCGCTCGCATCTGACACACATCAGGGTTTTCACCTCGTGATGTTTGGGCAAAATGAGGAACACGACTCTGACGTTCCACCAGTTCTGCCCCTGTCAGAATCCCCAGAGTGAAACAGTAGTGTTGTTACATGACACGACGGAAAAAAATTTTTAAATAAATAAATCCGTTTGATAAACACTGATGTGAAATGTGATGTGGGGATGTTCTGCCTGGATGAGGAACAGCTGACGGTGGTGGAAGACGTGGGGATGTTTGCTCTCACGTTCTGGGCCAAAGACAAGAGGCATTGAAATATATATATATATATATATATATATATATATATATATATATACACACAAACTTTATTTGTATAGCACGATTCAACACAAAGTGCTTCACATCAAAGCAGCTGAAAACATTAATATAAAATAAAAATAAAACTGTAAAAAGTATACATAAATAGCAGGTTGAGTTTAAATTAGAAAATAAAACTTCAAAATTCTAATTAGTGTGTATATACTGTATAAACATTGTATACAGTGTGTTTGTGTGTGTATATATATATTTCTTTTTTTTAAGAAAAATAATATTTGTCAATATATTCATATCAGAATGTTTGTACTCCCTAAAATTGGTATTGGAAAAATACCAAATCTAGCGGATGACACTACTACTAATTATAATAATATCAATATGTGAAATGTGACTTTAACTCTGAAATGTGTTTTTTCTCCAGGAAACGTCCTCTGTCGCCCGCCCCCAAGTCGTCTGGGAAACCCCCCGCCGTGCCGCCACCCGGCAAGCCGGCCGCTCCGGGCTCTGCTTCTGCCGCCGGCTCCGGTTCAGGCTCCAGCTCCGGCTCCAACAAACCCAGCAACACACTGTCGCGCCGCGAGGAGCTGCTGAAGCAGCTGAAGGCCGTGGAGGACGCCATCGCCCGCAAGCGAGCGAAGATCCCCGCCAAGTAGGCAGAGGGGCCCGGCCCGCTCCTCGCCTGAGGACCACGGGACGCAGCGTGTTCCCTGCTGCTGTCAGCGGATGTGTAAAAATAATAATAATGTTGTTCGGAAAACACGCTGCCACAGGAAAACCGTCTTCTGCTTGTTCGACCTCCAGAGGCTCGGCTCTGCGACCTTCTCAAGCGTCGCTCGCTCCCAACGCGCCCGGCGGTTGAGGGAAGGAGTGAGGGAGGGAGGGAGGGAGGGAGAGAGGGAGGAAAGGAGGGAGGGAGGGACGAGTCTTGAGGTAAAACTCGAGGAAGCATCTTCCTCGTCCTCGTTGTGGCGCGGCGGGAAAACAGATTTGTACACATTGATTCTTCTTCTTTGTCTCTCTGTGGTCTCGTCCTCTCGTCACGTCTTTGCTTTTTTCTTTCCCTCCGACTTGTCGAGCGGCGAACGAGCCTCCGGAGGCTCCGACGCTGCTTCTTCTTCTTCTTCTTCTTCTTCTTCTTTGTACAAATTCTCCAGCGTCTGTTTCTTCGGCCCCTGACGGAGACGACGTGGCGCCCGAGGCTCGAACCGGCGGCGGCGACGCCTCCTGCGCTCTGTGGTTTTTGGGGCAGCGCTCGCGGTCGCACCTTGTACCATAATGAGCAAAGTCATCAGATTCTTTTTAAGCGTATGATTATAGACAAAAGTGATGTGAAATATTTGCTTTTCTCTTTCTGTTTTTTTTTTTCTTTTAAAAATCTTTAGCATTTTGTTTATCTCTTCTCGGCTCTCCTCCGATAACAGCGATGTTTTATTTGTGTCACAGTTTGAGTTGGCGAGCTGAGCGGCGGCGATTAGAGACTTGAGACGCGTCTTGATTTTGTGACAACATCCTCTTGGAAATAAACTATTTTGATAAAGAGACGGTCGCAGCCTGTTTTTCTTACTCTCTCTCTCCCCCTTTTTGCAGCTGTTTCAATAAAGATGAATTCCTCACGTGTTCGTAGAAACGTTGTTGTTGTCGTTGAACTTGACGTTTTGGTACGAACTCTTGTCTCACGTGTTGTGAAACGTCTCTGTTCCGTTTCACTGACGAAGGTTTGTGTTTTTCTTCTGTTGAAACTCGTCTCCTTTGTGTTTCACGCTGTCACTCTTGTTCCTCCGTCGTCGTTTGTTTGTAGCAGCCTCCGACCTTTGACCTTTGACCCCCGCCACGCTCCAGGTCCAATGTTCAGGCTTGGCTTTGCTTTGTTTTCAACATTCTTTATGACCGTCAACAGGGAAGTTTTGTTTTCACCCATTTGTTTGTTTGTTTGTTTGTTAGTTAGTCTGTTTGTTTGTTAGTCTGTTTGTTTGTCTGTTTGTTTGTTAGTTACTCTGTTTGTTTGTTAGTTAGTCAGTTTGTTTGTTAGTTAGTCTGTTTGTTTGTTAGTCTGTTTGTTTGTCTGTTTGTTTGTTAGTTACTCTGTTTGTTTGTTAGTTAGTCAGTTTGTTTGTTAGTTAGTCAGTTTGTTTGTTAGTTTGTCAGTTTGTTTGTTTGTCGGTTTGTTTGTTAGTTAGTCTGTCTGTTTGTCAGTTTGTTTGTTTGTTTGTGATCTTTGTGACAAGAAATGTTGACGCTCTCCCCCTTTGTCCAGATCCGGGGTACCTTTTGTTAATCACTTCCTGTAACATTGATTTTTAATCATTCGGATGATGTTTGAGTCACCGCTCCGACCTTTGACCTCAGCTGGCCGACTTGAATTCTTCTCAGGTCACACCTGTCAATCATCTGGAGTCAGATGTGTGTTGGGGCCTTTCACCTCTAATCCTGCACTGGTCTGATCCTCTTTTTTTTTTTTTTCATCTCGGTATTATCAATTTATATCAGCGTTCATTCGCAGTATGAAAAAGTATGGAATTTGATTTGAGCAATTTCCAGGTCTGGATAAAAGAAAATGGAAGAGTATGGAAAAATATTTCTGTTTCCAGACTGAAGTGTAAATATGTTAACAGTTGGATTGTACAATGATTTATTCACATATTTATTATATAAAATAACAATATTCATTTATATAATGATAAACATCTAGCTATTTGTACTTGGATGTCCAATATGCTCCAGAATAATTTACAAAGAAGAACATTTGTATGAAGTTTCAAATGGAAAATGTGAAGAAACACTGATGTGTTTTGTATTTGGGAGCTAAAAAAGGAGTAATTTTAATATTGATTATTCAAGGAGGAGATCAGAGAGATTGATGATTATTGATCGCGGTGTGTGAGGTCTCTTCTGAATGCAGGGAGTGTTTTTTGCATTTGAGGAATTCCTGTCTGTGTTCTCCCGACAACAGTCTGTGACCTTTATCTCAACCAGCAAATTTGCTTCTTAATTTCAATAACATGAATCGACAGCGCTGTGTGGACGCCTACACAAATCATTTTCCTGTGGAAAGACATTTTATGTCCACACCTTGTAACGTGTTTCGTTCCAGGAGGAATTCCCTCGGGCGGTTGTAAACCAACAGTCACGGCGTCATCGGTGTGAAGAATCATTTGTATTTGGAAACACCTGATATTGAGTTTACTCCAAAAGATGAGGCAACATCAATAAATGTTGAGCAGCCGGAAATGTGTCTTCAAATGTGTCATGTAGTAATTTTAAAGCAGCAGATTCATGTGAAGTTGAACTTTGACATGCAAATAAATAGTTTCACTGACCTTTGACCTTTGAAATCAACAGTTTCACTCAACTGTGAACTGCAAAAGTGTTGAATTGTACTTAAAAAAACATCATAATTCAAATACATAGATATTCTGGTCATAAGGACTCGTGATCCAGGAGTTAAAGATAAATCCAGAGGAACGACGTGAAGTGGAGTGAAGTCTTGTCCACCAGGAAGGAGCTCAGGCCGCTCGTCTTCCCGTCTCCTCGTGACCTGTGACCTTTTCACAAACTGCCTGGAAAAATGCAAAATGCATTATTTTATTTTTTTTTACAATACATGACGTCATTATCCCACTTCTTTTTTCCTCTGCTCATGTTCCTTTGTTTTATTCTTTCAGTATATCAGGAGGGTCGGGTGGTAACGGATTACATGTAATCAGATTACAAAAATAAGTAACTATAATCAGACCAGATTACATTTTGGGGGGAAAAAAGCATAATCAGATTATAGTTCTCAAGGATTACTGGATGATGTTTTTTTTTATATTAATTTTAAAAAATCATGATAAAATATATATATATTATTTTTTTTATTAACCAATTCTGACAATATTAAATTAATTTTATTTGCATTGAAAATGTTTTCGATGTTTAAAGAGATTTAAGAAAAATGTCTCCATTTTTTTTATTAAAGGTGCCAAATTTAAAAAAAATGTTTGATTTTGAAGTAAAAAGAAGTATCCAGATTAGATCACATTGTGTTTGTTGTTATAATTATTATAATTATTATTATATATTATAATATTATCATTATTATTGGGACATAAAGGAAGTCCCATAAAGTTCTAGTGTAAGCGTGGGTGAAAGAAAGGGTAAGGTGTGTTTGTGTGTGTGCGTGTGTGTGTGTGTGTGTGTGTGCGTGTGTGTGTGTGTGTGTGTGTGCGTGTGTGTGTGTGTGTGTGTGTGTGCGTGTGTGTGTGTGTGCGTGTGCGTCCTCATTCCTCCGGCGGCACGTGACCGGCCCTCCCTCACCTCCAGGACACTTTCACTGAACAAAGAGGAACGAAGAGGAAGGAGCCGAGCGCGTTTCCATTTCCTCATGCGGGCGCCGGTTTTTCCCAGGTGCAGCTTCACCTGCCGCATAAATAGGAGCCGGCGGCGCATGAGGGCGAGTCACAGCTCCACAGAGCAACAGAGCAACAGACCACAGAGCAACAGACCACAGAGCAACAGACCACAGAGCAACAGAGCAACAGAGCAACAGACCACAGAGCAACAGACCACAGAGCAACAGACCACAGAGCAACAGACCACAGAGCAACAGACCACAGAGCAACAGACCACAGACCCGAGAGAGAGTCAGAGATTCAGGATGGACGTGATGAAGCAGGTGAGTGTGTGTGTGACCCTCCTCCGGGACTCGGGACCCCTGCTGCGACCGTCTCCATCACTTCTTCCTCATCCTCCTCCTCCTCCTGCTCCTCTTCCTCCTCCTCTTCCTCGTCCTCCTCCTCATCGTCCTCCTCCTTCTCCTCCTCATCCTTGTCCTCCTCCTCGTCCTCCTCCTCATCCTTGTCATCCTCCTCATCCTCCTCCTCATGCTCGTCCTTGTCCTCCTCCTCATCCTCATCCTCCTCCTCCTCCTCCCCCTCCTCCTCCTCGTCCTTGTCCTCCTCCTCATCCTCATCGTCCTCATCCTCCTCGTCCTTGTCCTCCTCCTCATCCTCATCGTCCTCATCCTCCTCCTCCTCCTCGTCCTCCTCCTCGTCCTTGTCCTCCTCCTCATCCTCATCCTCCTCATCCTCCTCCTCCTCCTCGTCATCCTCGTCCTCCTCATCGTCCTCATCCTCCTCCTCCTCCTCCTCCTCCTCCTTGTCCTTGTCCTTCTCCTCATCTTCATCGTCCTCATCGTCCTCATCCTCCTCCTCCTCCTCCTCCTCGTCATCCTCGTCCTCCTCCTCATCGTCCTCATCCTCCTCCTCCTCGTCATCCTCATCCTCCTCCTCATCCTCCTCATCCTTTTCGTCATCCTCGTCCTCATCCTCCTCCTCCTCCTCCTCCTCGTCATCTTCATCCTCCTCCTCCTCATCGTCCTCCTCCTCCTCCTCCTCGTTATCCTCGTCCTCATCCTCCTCCTCCTCTTCCTCCTCGTCATCCTCATCCTCCTCCTCATCGTCCTCCTCCTCCTCCTCCTCCTCCTCGTCATCCTCCTCCTCGTCATCCTCATCCTCCTCCTCCTCCTCATCCTCGTCCTCATCCTCCTCCTCCTCCTCATCCTCCTCCTCCTCCTCCTCGTCATCCTCATCCTCCTCCTCCTCCTCATCCTCGTCCTCATCCTCCTCCTCCTCCTCCTCCTCCACAGGTGGTCCTCATCCTCGCGCTGGTCCTCGCGCCCGCCTGGACGTGTAAGATGCACCGGTGTTTCTCGGAGCGGGAGCTGCAGGATGCGGCGGAGAAGAGGCTGCGGAGCCACTACCCGCAGCCCGCGGAGCCCTCGGCGGCGGCGGCCTCGGCCTCGGCCTCCTCCCCCGCCTCCTGCCCCGTGGAGCTGTACCGGCACCAGCCGCCGCAGCAAGTGAGCGACCGCTCCGCGTCGCCATGGAGATACGTGTGAGTAAACATCAACTATTTCCATAGTTCATAAAATGGTTCATAATTATTCTTTTAGTTTTTGTAAAACTTTGAATATACATGTTCCTCCATGATGTCAGGACAAACAAACAAACAAACAAACAAACAAAATCTCTCTGTTGCAACGTCAAACAGCTGAGACCGGAGGGAATGTCCCGTTTAATATTTAACAGTGTGAGGAATTTTTACAGACATCATCATCGTTCAGGTGGTTTCTTCTTTTTCTTTTTCTTTTTTTGCAAACTTTGACTGAACAGTGACTGTAGATGTTAGACAGAATCATAATTCCCTCTGAGTTTGAAATAGATTCATGGAAGTAAGAAGAAGTTTCTTATCAAACAGTTTTTATTATTTTGCTGCGCTGTTTCCTGCACAGATCAAATATTATCTGCTTTATTGTTATTGTAGATTTGGCAGCAGATTAAAAAAGAAGCTGAGTTGAATTAAATGATGTATATATATATATATTATAACACAAATTCTCTCATAGAGTCAAGTGTCATGTGTGTTTTGTTTTTTTATTACTTTTCTTATGATCATTATATTGGAGAAAATATTGTGGTGAAAATATTTTTGCTAAACTTTGTGGTTTCTACTCATAAAATTCTATTGTTTTATATGAAAGTTATTGATTGAGTTGATAAACATCATCATCATCATCATATGTTATACCTGAAAAAAAAATACTAAGGGAAAACATTTCCCTCTGAAACAAAGACTGTATACTGTATATGATATACAATATAGACATATAATATACAACATATCATATAGACTGTATATGATATACAATATAGACATATAATATACAAGATATCATATAGACTGTATATGATATACAATATAGACATATAATATACAACATATCATATAGACTGTATATGATATACAATATAGACATATATTATACAAGATATCATATAGACTGTATATATGATATACAATATAGACATATATTATACAACATATCATATAGACTGTATATATGATATACAATATAGACATATAATATACAACATATTATACTGCTGAGAGCAGTTTGAAAAAATATAATTCATATTTAATCCTCCTTCTCTTCCTCCTCTGAGCTCTTTTCCTCATCTGCATCAACTCAATCAATAACTTTAAAATAAATTAAACTTTCAAGGAGAAACGAATATTTATATTAGAATTTCCAACCCTTTCCAATATTTTCTCCAATATAACGATCATAAGAAAGAAGATGTATAAAATAATAATGAGGTAAAAATTTGATTTCTAGAGGAAAATAACAGTCTTTTTTTACAAGGAACGTGTTTTCTTATAAATTTTTCATTTTTTTAACTTTAAACTCGTGTCCCTCTTCACTTCAGAGAGAATAATTATGGATGTGAACAACTTCAGTTACCTTTCAGAAAACCCTGAATGATGCGTCTATAGAAATTCATCAGCCTGTTAAATATTAAACGGAACATTCCCGTCTCTTCTGGCTCGAGGCCTCTGGTCACGTCTCAGATGTTCGTGGAAATCTGTAATGAATATTTTATGTGATCATGCTGACAAACAAACAAAACAACAAACAAACGGACAGAAGAAACAAATAAAGGCCGATTTTGTCGTATAAATCAGTGTTTCAGCAAATCATCATTTCATCTTCAGGTGGTCATATCTCTGTCTGATCACCTCATCTCCTCGTTCCTCGTTCCAGACTCAGAACCAACAAGGACCACTTCCCGTCCACGTACGCCGAGGCCCAGTGCCTGTGTTCGGGCTGCATCCTGGTCCAGGGCAACAACCCTCCGACGGAGAGCCACGACTACGTCTCGGTCCCCATCAGGCAGAGCCGCGTGTTTCTCAGGAGGGAGCTCTGCAGCGACGGGGAGCAGTACCACCTGAAGCCCGTCACGGTGGACGTGGTGGTGGGCTGCACCTGCGCCAGGTACAGGCCCAGGGCCTCCTAGAGGCCGGGGGACACACACCCAGACCTGCTGGACCTGCTGGACCTGCAGGGACCTGTCGGACCCACAGGGACCTGCTGGACCTGCTGGACCCACCAGGACCTCCAGAACCTGTCGGACCCACCGGGACCTGTCGGACCCACAGGGACCTGCTGGACCTGCTGGACCCACCAGGACCTGCTGGACCCACAGGGACCTGCTGGACCCACCAGGACCTCCAGAACCTGTCGGACCCACCAGGACCTCCAGAACCTGTCGGACCCACAGGGACCTGCCACTACACTACACTTGTTTTGTATTTTATTTATTATGTTTTTATTTATTTGAATCCAGTTCTCTGGAAACGTCTCAGAGGGCTGGACGTCCTGTCGCGTGATTGGTGGACCGACATCGGTCGGTGGAGACGTCGGTCCGATCCCAGACTGTTCACAAGGCTTTAAACTAGAGACCGACCGTATATAAATTTATTTTAAATCTGTCGATGATCCCTAAGATGTCGTCCTCAAACCTTTATGACAAAGAAATGTAATTGAGGGTTGACAATTTTATTTTTTTAACCATAAACTTTTATCATCAATAACTTTAAATTAAAAATGCAAATCAACCAAAAACAAAGAACTTACAATAAACATTTACTTTATGTTAAATGTAAAAACATAAATGCAACAATTAAAAGGCTCATATCTTTTGGCCCATAATACCTGTCGGGCTCTAAACATATCGGCCGATACAGATATTATCAGTCGGGCTCTACTTTTAAAGTTGTGTCATCAGCCTGTTATTGTTTTATTTATAACTTTTTTATGGGGCTATATTTATTGTCATAATGATGACGTGATATTTGATGCATCTACAGTGTAAGTTTTGTAAACTGGGCGTATTTGACCTTGCACTTGTGTTTTCGTATCAACGAACTCGTCGAGGAAAAGTGTCTATTGTATAGTTTTTATAAAGCTAAATAATTTAAACGACTCTTAATATTTTTTATAATAATTATCTATTTATTTGGTTTGTTTTCCATGAGAAATATGGGAAGCATTTAAAGAGTTAAAGATTTTCATGAAGGAACATGTTTTGAATTTATGTAAATGTCGGACATCTTGTAGGTTTTCGTCCCAGTGGGACTTTGACAAGTTCTGTTCAAGCTTCTCTGAAGCAAAATGAATAATAAAAATAATTTCATAGTGTTTCTCACTTTGTTTCTGTGAAAATGTTGGAATCACATATCTTGTGTGAAATTTAAAAACAGTTTAATTCCAGTTTATTTGACATCATGAGTTCCTGGTTTTCTTCTCTTCTTTTATAGATCGATCGATCGACAGGAACTTCATTGATCCCAAGCTGGGAAATTCCAGCGTTATCTTTTTGGGGATTTTGTATCAATCAAATATGAGTATTTAACAGTGAAATAAGTAAGTAGATAATAATGTAATAATTTCAGTAACACAAAGTGATTGTAAGGGGTTTTCCCAAGAATCCACAACTTCTCATCTCAAAGAAGCAAAACAAATATCATCCCTGTAAGAAAAATTATGAATTTCTATCTGGAAATGACTTCATGCAGGAATTTCATCCTAAAAAATTTAATATTAATAAGTCGTACCTTGTGCAGGTTCATGCTGAAGGATCATGCAGATCAACAACGCCGCATACTTTGGTCAAAATCAATTCACTTCTCAGTCAAACAGGAACGACAGTAAATAGTTGTATTTATTACTTTATAAAAACATTTTTTACAAAGTGGCCACACGTTGATTCTTCTTCTTCTTCTTCTTGATGTCATGTTATTAACACAATACTGTAACAATCCTTTCTTCTGCTGTGAACATCGGAGCCGAGACGACGTCAGAAAAAAAAAATGTCCGCAAGTTCGTTTATGTGGCGAACTTCTTCTGGCGGACGGGTGCAGGCAGCTGAGACACGATGTCCAGCAGGGGGCGCTCCACCGCCACCAGAGACTGGTCGTCCAGCAGAGTCATGGACAGGAGGTGCTGCGGGACGGAGCGTCAAGAAGAGAACACGGGTCACGAAACTTAAATGCAGTGTATGAGACAATAAAGCGTAACAGGGTCGACGAGCACAATCATGTGAATTTTTTACAGTGTATGTTTACATACTGTTAAACATACACTGTAAAAACTGATTCAGGACAAGTTTTCTAAAAACTCTGAGACTGTAAAAGATGGACGACGCGTCAAAATATCGCCAATCTTGCACTGGTGATGTCGTTGGAGCCGTGGTAGTGAGGCCCCGCCCACACACACACACATGCTCTCGACCAATTGTGAATCAGTGTCAGCTGTCAATCATGCCGTCTGTCCCGTTTTTTACATCGTCAAATATCAAATTAAAAAACAAAGTGATCAGAAACGTGAAAAAACAACAGTGATAAGGACGACATCACATGACATGGAGGGGGCGGGGCTTATGACCTGTTACTGCAACCAGACACCTGGGGCGATCAGGAGGATTTGGCTTCACGTTAAGAGGAGCCGTCATGTCGTCCATCTTTACGTACAGTAAAGTACGTTGGGGTAAATCTCCTGTACTTGATGATCACTGTACCTGGAAGCTCTTGCAGATCTTGAAGGCGTGACTCTGTCGGCTCCTCTCGGCCTCGGGGAGACTCCTCAGCATCATCTGGTTGAGGAGCGGGGTCCTCGCCTCGGGGAGGGGCTTCACGTGGACACACAAAAATATAGATATTTATATAGTTTTATCAAACTGAGTCAACGTCTATCGTCTGCTAAATACATTAAAACGAGACACATTCGTCACTTTATCAGGAACGACTGACTGTCACTCATTAAACTGAGCTTGTCATAGATGTGAGAGAAGAGCCGTCACTCTGTCACAACAACGTTTTTCTGGAGGATCACGTCACTGTCGGGTTGCTTCTTCCCAACTGTCATATCATATCGTATCATATCAGCAATTTACAGTTTATCAATGTCATATTTTTTGACCTTGACCTTCAGTATTTGGATAAAGAAGCTCATAAAAAAATTACAAGGTGTGTGAGTTATTTCAGAGCGTCAGAGACACAGGGCCAAAATAAATAAGCCTTGATCGGGAAGTCTCTAATAAAAAAGAGCAGAAATATTTATAGACCTGGTTTAAAGAAAAGTTTCTATAAGAATAAAATCATTCTGCTTTGTCGTCAAGTGACCGGACGTGAATCCAGGAGAAAACCGTTGGGACGTGGTCGAACAGGGGAAATTCTGAGAAACTTAAAAGCAAAGTTCTCCAACATCTCGGCGTGTCTGTTGCTCACAGAGCGCCCGGCGGGTGTGAACGCACCAGACTCTGGTCGATGATGCAGAGCATGAAGACGTCGTGCAGGACGATGTGCGCCGGGTTCCTCGGGTTGAAGGTGATGTGGGCGACGGGCGTGTCGCGCTGCAGCCACACGGGGTGAAGACCTCGCTGCTGCAGCCGCCGGCTCCACTCGGTGTATTCCTTCTGCTGCAGGGAGAACTCAAACACCTGCACACACACACACATTATTATTATTATTCATGTATTCATATATTGCAAGAAAAGACAGAGTTAGATAAAACCCGACGTGGCGTTCACCTGCTGGTCAGCGTGAACCGTCACGAGGTTGCTGGTCACTGGGTTGATGCCGATGGCCGTGGGACAGGAGCTGTACACCGGGACTTTACAGTGAAGCTGCGCACACACACACACACACACACACACACACACACACACACACACACACACACACACACACACACACACACACACACACACACACACACACACACACACACACACACACACACACACACACACACACACACACACACACACACACACACACACACACACACACACACACACAAATAACATGTGTAAATTATTGATCAATGTAATGGCGGGTTGAATTGGACGAAGGAGAAGGTTCCGACCTTCATCTTCTTCAGGTTGTAGACGTGAACCTCACAGTCCGTGTTTGCCGACGCAAGCCACTTCCCATCGTCACTGACACACAGCAGGTGGACGGGCTGCCTAGAGCCTGCACACACACACGCACACACACACACACACACAGATAATAAATAATTATTATTATAAAATAAATTATGTTGGCGTAAAAAAAAAAGAGGCTGAATTATTAAAAAACAGCACAGAGGTCGCAGCGATTTCATTCTGCATTTATCTGGTGTAGGGAACCGTCAGGGATGGTGATTGGCGTTTGAAAGCAGCCAATAGTGGCAGGGTCGACAGTAACTATAGCAACTCAACAGTGGTGGTCATGACAACAGCCTGCCACCTGTGGATTTAACCCACAAACGGGAAAGTGTCACTCCTTGAGCTCCTCTTGCTAACTGACACCTTTTATAGTCATGAGGAGGAGGAGCTAAAAACACCAGAAAGCTTTCTGATTGGACGACAGAATGAGGAGTGCAGATGATGTCATCAAACAGCTGAAAGTGTTTTACAGTTTGAGAAAAGATTTATTTTATAACAAGAGAAAAATGCATTTTTATTAGACATTTAAATATCAAGTCATATCTTTTGTTAAAATTAGTTTAGGTTATTGCTCCTTGGTGAAATATGTTTCTCCATCAGACACCAACACTACAACTTAAACAGATTCAAATCCAATAAACTGATTCATAACTGGAGATTAAATTAAAACACCATCAAAGCCCATTTCTCAAATTCCACAACATTCCAGAAACCCTTGGAGCACTCGGACCCTGCGCTCTGGACTCGGACTCACCCGACTTGGGTCTGAGGGTGTGAAGGTGTTTACACTCCAGCGGGTCGAGGGCGACCACGACGACGGAGGAGAGGCCGGAGGCGGCGAAGAGTTTGGACGAGTCGGAGGAGAAGCAGAGCTGGTGGGCGGAGCAAAGGCTCTTGGGTAATTTGGACACCTGGGGAGGAGGAGGAGGAAGAGAAGTGAGCTTCACGTTCTTGTTATGAAGTTGAGTGACAGGACCGAGCGAGTGAACGACTCCGACCTTGGTGACACCGATGTTGTTGTTGTCGTGCTGGATCCTGTAGAGACGGACGCCGGAGACGGTGGCGTAGACGAGCCAGCCGCCGCAGGGAGACACGGCGCTGCAGCGGATGTGATCATCGCCCTGAAGACACATTTCAAAAGATTAAAATAAACAAACAGGCTCCAAAAACGACGTCAGGTGACCTTTAATCTGTAGAACCAGAAGTTAAGGGGCAGGAAGCGATTTGGAGAACGCTTGTTTTCCTCTTTGCTGTTGTTTCTGACTGAACTGGTCGGGACTCGAACCTGCAGCCTCGGGTACGTGAGTCAGACGCACTAACCACTGAGTCGTAGCTTCTGTCGCTACCTCATCTCTGAAGGTGTTCGATTTTTTTCCGGCGTACACAGAGAACCGACAGCTAACAGACCGCAAGGAAATATTCTCAGATTTTTACAAGACGGGTCTAAAATCACTTACTGCCCCTTCAAGAGGCATTACACCACTTATCTCACACACACACACACACACACACACACACACACACACACACACACACACACACACACACACACACACACACACACACACACACACACACACACACACACACACACACACACACACACACACACACACACACACACACACACACACACACACACACACACACCTTCCTCTTCAGGTGGATCAGTTTCTCTGGTTTCCTCTTCACAGGTAAACTGTCGCCGGCTCTTCCTGTTGACACACAACAACATTTACAGTTAAACCAAGACGACCGCTCACTCGCATAAAAACACTGCTATCTCTGTGGATGTAGATGTATGTGTGTGTGTGTGTGTGTGTGTGTGTGTGTGTGTGTGTGTGTGTGTGTGTGTGTGTGTGTGTGTGTGTGTGTGTGTGTGTGTGTGTGTGTGTGTGTGTGTTGTCCTCACCGTGTCCCTCACTCTCTCCTAACCTCCATAGCTCCAAGTGTTCGGGGAACTGGAAGAGCAACAGTCCTGCTTTCTTTGCACAACAGACCAGACTCCTCTACACGGAACAAACATACATTATCATAATTAATAATAAAAAAATGTGTTTAAAATTAACATCGCTGATTCATTCTTCTTGAAACTCTAACAACAATAATCCACTGACACTTGACTCACGTGCGGAAAAGCAATTTTGCGCAGCGACGACTCCTGCGTGTTCTTCTCCACTTTGTCCAGCAGAGGGCGCACCACCAGCTGCGTGTCCATACCTGACAGGTTCACAAACACATCATACATACATCATCATATCTAATATGACGGCATAACTCCTTCAATAAACGCCCCTGTGATCTGGATAATCAGTATAGTATACAGTATATATATATATTTATATATCAAACGGACACCGACCTCCAGAGACGACCGCCGTCTCTGTGTGGACGAGTGCCCGCACGTCGTGTGAGTGGTTTTTAAAGGTCCTGGTTCTGACCCACTCGTTGTCCTGCCGTCCCACAGTGGATGAGATGAACTGGAACTGGACGACTATGGACTCCGACGTCCCCGCGACCACGCTGCTCTCATCCTGGTGTACGTTTACCAAAAAATAACATTTGACATAATTTATTTTGTCGGGGCGTGAAGTTGCGTAGGGAGTCATAAACTTTTAGTTTCTCTTTTTTACCTGCGAGACAGCGAGAGCCAGGACGTCCCATTTGGTGACCAGGTGAGTTCTGACCAGCGTTCCCGTATGTCCGTCCCAGAACTGGACCTTCCCCGCGGAGTCGCCGCTGACGATGGTGTGGTCGGACAGGAAGACGACGCTCCACACCACCACCTCTCGGCTCTTGGACGCCCCGGCGCCGCGCTCCACCAGCAGTCGGTGCGTGGCGCGGCCTGAACGGGGCGATAAAGTGATAAAGGTCACGATCGTAACGCTGAGGAGTTCACGTCGAGACAGACACAAAGATCGGCCCGCTCACCTGTCTCCGCATCGAAGATCCGGATCATGTCGATCATGCCGGCGGCGATCAGCGCACCAGACGGATGCCAGGACAGAGATATGATACGACCTGGAGGATCACACGTTACAGAAATGATAAGGAAACATAAATACAAAACCGGGTATAGATTCAAATTCATGGATTAGCTCGTCCCCCGACCTTTCTGCCTTTCGAGGTTTCTTTGGAACCGGATTGTTTCGTCCAGGATCTCGAACATCTTCACCGTCCCGTCCTCACAACCGACCTGATCGATAGAAAACGTTCAGTCAGGTTAACGAGCGAGGAAGATTCAGTTTAAACGTCATAATATAACCACGAGAGTCGGGACTGACCGCGAGCATCGTTCCCGCGCTGTCGCCGCTGACGGTCCAGATCGGGCCCCCGTACGCCTCCACGCTGTACCGCGGCCTCAGGTTCTCCAGGTCGTACTCGGTGATCGCTCCGTTCAACCCGGCGCCGAACAGACGCGGGCCAACCCAGCACAGGGCCTCCACGGTCCCGCCATCCCGTCCCGGTATCACCTGGGCAGCAAAATAATAAATAAACAAGACCCCTAAAATATCAACATTGTGCAAATTTTCCTGCAGGTCTAAGAAAATTTAGTGCAAGAAAAATAATAATAATTCCTGTGATTACAACATGTCCACGCTTTGACTTTGTCAGTGGAGCTCGGGCCCTAATAACATAAAAGAAGTCGATAACGTCAAATTATCGTGGGAGGACTAAAGTTATACAGAACTCCATTGACAAATCACACAATTTAATGTTTCTCAGCTTTTCTGCTCACATGTGAATAAAGGAGAATGACACTTAATGTTTTTTAAAGCAACACTAACCACCGCTCTTTAATTCAGCATAAATGTAACACACCTCAGACGTTTATTTATCTGAGTTATGAGCTTTATTGTGTTTACACTTCAGGTTCAAGTACTTATAGCTTAAATTCAACAGATGTCTGTAGCACGTGAGACACCGGTGGGTCCTCGGTCGTTACCTTCTCTTGGAAGTAGTTGTCAGCGAAGTTGAAGATCTCCACGGCGCCGTCGGCCCGAGCCACGGCGAGCCGCTCGGTACGGGGGTTGAACGCCATCGCTCGGATCGCGCTGGGCATGTAGTCGAAGAACCGGACCCGGTGAACCGTGAACTCCCCCATGATTCAACTGCAAGAGGCGGCAGAGACACAGACATGAGACGGGTCAGAGACATGGACAGAGACAACAGACACAGACAACAGACAAAGACTACAGAGACAACAGACAACAGACAGAGAACAACAGACAACAGACACAGACAACAATCACAGACAACAGACACAGACAGAGACAACAGGCACAGACAGAGACAACAGACAGAAAGAACAGACAACAGACACAGACAACAGACAACAGACACAGACAGAGACAACAGGCACAGACAACAGACAGAGAACAACAGACAACAGACAACAGACACGGACACAGACAGAGAACAACAGACAACAGACACAGACAGAGAACAACAGACAACAGACACGGACACAGACAGAGAACAACACACAACAGACACGGACAACAGACAGAGAACAACAGACACAGACAGAGACAACAGACAGAGAACAACAGACACAGACAGAGACAACAGACAGAGACAGAGAACAACAGACACAGACAACAGACAGAGACAGAGAACAACAGACAACAGACACGGACACAGACAGAGAACAACAGACAACAGACACAGACAACAGACACAGACAGAGAACAACAGACAACAGACACAGACAGAGAACAACAGACACGGACACAGACAGAGAACAACAGACAACAGACACGGACAACAGACAGAGAACAACAGACACAGACAGAGACACAGACAGAGAACAACAGACACAGACAACAGACAGAGAACAACAGACACAGACACAGACAACAGACACAAGCGGCACGAGAGAACGTGTAAACACGCTGCCGCCGTTAGCTAAACGGCTAACGGAAGTTCCTGTTTAATAATAATATAAGTTCAACAATAAGAACAAAGACACAATGAAACATGATTTACCTTTTGTTTACGTCACAGTCTCTCAACTGTTCTTCTCCTCGTGATTAAATCCACAAGCTGCAGAACATGAGCAACCACGTTGGGAACTTTTGACCCGGAAGTGATTCACGCGAAGAAGAAGAAGAAGCAGAAGAAGAAGAAAATACAGGATGC
The DNA here is from genome assembly GCF_022379125.1 of Scophthalmus maximus. NCBI lineage: Eukaryota > Metazoa > Chordata > Actinopteri > Pleuronectiformes > Scophthalmidae > Scophthalmus > Scophthalmus maximus. Next base: position 25,694,986 of record NC_061521.1, on the reverse strand, counting down.
GGAAACACGTCATCACACGGGACGCGAGCTGAAAGCTGGCGGGAAATGCTGCTGGTGTTCGAGGGAGCGACGCCGGTTGTTGTTGTTGTTGAAGTTGAAGTTGAAGAAGCTGCTCGAACGTTTTGTTAGATTAAATATTCATATTCATGTTAATGTTAATGTAAATATTGACGGACGTCGCTACCCGACAGGACGATGGTTCAAATAGTCGTGAGGTAAGAACGTCACTGTTTGTATTTCCTGTCTCATTAGGATGGTTACATTCATTCAGATTATGATTTATTAATTTGAAAGACTGCGAGAGAAAACCGCACCAAGTTGTACTTTAAACCGGTTCAGGACAATTTTTCCATAAAATCTTACTGTTCAAAATTGACAAAACAAGTACACAACGAGGATCAGAATTCATTTCCAGGTTCCTTCTAACACAAGCATGGAAAAGTGTGGAATTTGATTTTAGTAATTTCCAGGTCTGAGTATATGGAAAAATATTTTTATGTTTCCCGACTGAAGTCTGAACAGATGTGAATCCAAAGATTTTACAATAACTAGTGATGATCAGTGATGAAGATCGCCATAGCAACACACTGTAGGTGTCACTACTGTATATACAGAGTCGACTGTGACACATGGAAGAATAACGTTCCTATGATAGTTCCTATCAACCGGACATTATTCAGATGATCCTGGTGACAGTTAGTTACTTTGTTCTGTTGTTTCCTCTGTTGATGATAAAATACACATTTACCCAAAATGATTGAGTTTCAATATCAATTTTGATATCAAGTATTAAAATATGAGTAATATCAGTCCTAGAACAGGACTCAGAATTGGAGGTATCAATATTTCAATATCAATCCGCACATCACGATCAACTTTCTGCAGAAAACCGTGACTTACACAGTCAGAATGTGACGCGTCAACAGTTGGATTCTAAAAATGATTTATGAGATAATAATATTTACTATCGTATGACATCATCTCATTTTCCTTTCATGAAGGAAGCTCCAGTTTCATTCTAGTTGTTTGTCGTTGATGTCGTTGTCTCTGTTCTGTCGCCTCCCTCAGAGGCAGCGTGGACGGCAGCAGCGCCCCCGAGTGGCTGCTGGTGGAGCTGCAGGGGGAGGTGGTGTCCAGACACAACTCGGGTCTGGCAGGGAACGTGATGGGAGACCTGCTGTACACCAAAGAGGTACAGAGGAGCACCAGCTCACATAAAAAAAAAAAAATCCAAACATTCCTCTGACCGTGGTTCTTCCTCCCTCCGTCCACCAGGGGGTGCCGCTGCTGATCGTAGGACACCACATTCTGTACGGGAAGCAGGTCAAACTGGAGAAACACTTCGCCGTCCTCACCAAGCGCTACGACCGTCTGCAGGACGGTAACGGCGTCGATGATGATGTCACGCAGGCTCCCATGGAAACGGAGCAGAGCGACTCCACCTCCAAGTCGTACTACGTGTCGGCCATCATCAGGAGGAAGCTGATCTTCAAGACGCGGCCGAAGCCCATCATCACTAACGTCCCCAAAAAGGTGTGAGGGTCAGAGGTCGTGTGTACCTGAACCTTCTGACCTTTTACTGGTGAAACAAAAACTCTGACGTGATGCCGTTTGATTATATATCAGTGCTGATCGATACTGTCGACCTTTGACCTGAGAGGAGTTTCCCTTGGTTTGTTTTCCTGCTGCTTCTTTCAAAGGATTTTGCACTGATAAAAAAATCACATTCTAAATAAAACTGTAAAAAAATTATAAATAAAGACTTTGTCGATCAGCAGGAAAGATTCTATTCATATTCATCAATAAATGTTTTGTATGAAATGATCTTTCACATACATTACCTGCGTCTTGCCGACACTTTTTGTCCTAAGCGACATGTAGTTGTTTCTCATTTTTGGTTTCTAAACATATTAATAATATTGACAATTGATTAAAACGTGTAGGTCGGAACATGCTCGTCCACGTGAACCTTCACGACTGAATGGAATCAGTTCCCCGTGTGCGCAGGACGGAGATCCGCTCTCTGCAGGTTCCGCTGCTTTGAGAGTGGACGAGCAAAAAAACGTCTGAGTGGGCGACATGGTTGAGTCGTAACAGTTTCTGTCAGAGTGATGAACGTGCTGCAGCGAACAGGGATGTAAATCACAGGCTGCAGTGTGGACGACCCGCCACCCGCACTCTGAACACTGGACCCGTGATGGTGTCCTGCAATAACTGCAGATGGAAAACAAGCGCACCAATCAAACAGCACCAATCAAACAGCACCAAGGCTCACACACTCAGAATCATTCCATTAAATATGCCCGATTTTTTTTTTTTCATCAAGATCCATGAATTATTCACTGGGAAATTGGGAAATCTGACAATATTGAAATTGTTGATAAAAAAGATGTGATTAAAAAATTCAAGATCCAGCTATTATCTCCCAGGAAATTGATAAAAACAAAAAACACTTTTCTTTTTTAAGTGCAGAAAAAAGACAAGCCTCTATGTTGGTGATGAACATTCATAAATATGTGAGCAGTTCTTGTCGCCTGCAGCATTTCGACGTGTTGCCAGAAAATTCACAGCTTGTGTGTTTTAGCTTGTGGAGGGCGACGCCCACGTTGAGGTGAATCACCCAGAGGTTCAAAAAAAGAAAAAAGAAACTGTTGAATGAACGGATTCATTCAGCTGCTGTGAAGCCACACACACACACACACACACACACACACACACGTGACATGTTTTTAAAGTCATACCTTGACCCACGTTGTTAAAGTCAGGAACACTGACGGTCTGTTCCCCTCCCTCACTGAGCTCAGTGACATAATGCAGCTTTTCACTGGTTCTGTGACGACGTCGTCATTCACATCAAACAAGATCCAGTTCATGTTCAGGTTCATGTCCAGGTTCTGTTCATGTTCATGTTCATGTTCATGTTCTGTTCATGTTCTGTTCATGTTCATCTTCATCTTCATGTTCATGTTCATGTTCATCTTCATGTTCATGTTCATGTTCTGTTCATGTTCTGTTCATGTTCTGTTCATGTTCATGTTCATGTTCATGTTCATGTTCATGTTCATCTTCATGTTCTGTTCATGTTCTGTTCATGTTCATGTTCATGTTCTGTTCATGTTCATGTTCATGTTCATGTTCATCTTCATGTTCATGTTCTGTTCATGTTCATGTTCTGTTCATGTTCATGTTCTGTTCATGTTCTGTTCATGTTCATGTTCATCTTCATCTTCATGTTCATGTTCATGTTCTGTTCATCTTCATGTTGAGACGGCTGAGACGCTAAGTGGAAAATTAAAGTTTGACACGTCATTTAAGTTTAAGGATATTTCTGAAAATTAAATAAATAGATAAAGCTTTTAGATAAACAGATATTTTTAGATAGACATAGATATACTTTCTAGATATGTAGATGGATAGATAAATATACTTTTTAGAAGTATAGATAGGTTGATTTACTTTTTAGATATATATAAAGATATACTTTATATATAGATAAATATATATATCTATATATATGCTTTATATATGTATATATATTTTTAGATAGATATAGATATATATACTTTTTAGATATATTTCTTTAGCTAGATAGATAGATATACTTTGAGATAGATATATTTTATATAGATATATTTTATAGATATATATATAGATAGATAGATATATTTTATAGATAGATGAGGCTCTTTAGCATCGTAGCACCTGAAACTGATTCGAAGACAAACTGACTTGCTCATCTGTTGACTTCCACTGACAGAGGGATTCAAAGTGTTAGTCCTATAATGGTAAAAGCACAGATGCTCTACTCCGATAAATTCAAGAAACCTATTCTCTACACGTGAATTACATTATAGCGAACACACGATCTGATCAGAGCATGGAAACGGCTTTAGGGAAAATGCCAACGCAGTCGTTTATATTCAAATGATGGAGACACTGTGTGTTGGGTATGAATGGGAGGATTGTGTCCAAAGCAGAATGCATTTTTAATGACTTAGGAACATTCCAATATCCTGTGATACTCTGGGACAGGAAGTGGCAGGAAATCAAGAAACAGGGTCTCTCATCATCACGTCGCCGCTCGACCCCCGGAGAGGCGGAGGCAGCACTTTAATGTACAGTACAGCACGTGTCCTTTTCCAAGATTTCAAGTGTTCAAACTCGTACAGCGCGCTCAAACATAAAAACAATATGAAGAGAAATGAAATCGCACAAATATTTAGGAAATGTCAATCGATAGAAAAACTAAAAACGCTCTCGTTTCAAAGAAATCCTCTTTGGTTTTCAGTCTTCTACAAGCCCAGTAGTAAAACGTAGTTTGGCAACTTTACAATATGTAAAAACGGACATATACAGGTTTTTTTTTTTAAATCTCTGACTCGCTGAATGAAACTACGCCCCCGGTGGTGAACTGTGAAATGACGACAATAAGTTACACTATTTGACACTGTTCAACAGCACCAAAAAATACAGCTGCTTCATGTCACGTGTTTGGAAACGACTTTGATTGTCTGGTAAATCACAGCTGGAGCAGATGATTGTGCTGTTTCACGGCTGAGAGACGGGAGTATTACACGGGGGCGGGTCGTCACCGCCGCCACATCCAGGAAGTGGGAGACAAGAGAAAACTCCAGGTGCGTAGATTGGAACTTCTCAGCAGTGACCGCTGTCGGAGACATGTACATTTAAAGGATCGATTTGAAGTCCATCTTCATACATTACACACCTATATGTATGACAAAAGCATAGACTGTAAATAAAGATGGACGACGTGACATCTCCCAAAGGTGAAGCCACCGGTGGCCCCCTGGTGGCTGGCTCGCTAAACCCCGCCCCCATCCATGTTAGCAGATGGGACATGGACAAAAACAAATCAAAAAACATGTGAAATACATTTTTCCAAAAGATGGTTTCTGTCGTTTTAGGTCGTTCTTATCACACGGATGTTTGTTCAAGTGTTCGTGTTTCTTATCAGTTTGGTATTCATTAGTTATGTGATGAGGGCTAAAGACATCACGATTGACAGCTGACGCCGACTCACGATTGGTCGAGCTCGTACATTGGACAGACTCTGGTCCCAAACGACGTCACCAGCACAGATTCAGGATATTTTGGCTACAGAAGGTGGAGACGCGTCGGCCATCTTTATATACAGTCTATGGTTAAAAGAGATTTATGGTTGTTATCATTCCTACTGTCTGTGTAGGAATATAACTTCCCTCCACGACTAAACTGTACGAGGACGTATCCTTTAGCTTTGGCTCACAAAAAATACTCTCTATCTGCTGAAGCATAATTTTCGAGATGTGAACAGACACAACTTGAGCCGCCATGTTTTTGCCTCAGAAAATAACATCTCCTAATTTACTGGTTGCCTTGTCAGGATCTTTAGACTGAACACTTCTAGAATTCCAGAAGTCTCAGTCCCGTCACATTTGATCTCTTTTTTTAATAAGAACGAAGAACATTAAAAATCAACCGACCTCTTACTATGACCGTTGTATCTTGTACTTTGTCCCTTCTCCTGCTTAATATTCATCAGAAGCGCCGCACCGCTCCCGCCTGTCGGGTTGACCAGCTTACAACCTGCACCGATAAACTACCTAATGTTCTTCTGAGCACGTCAACGTTACAATTGTATGAACACTTTTAAAAACCTGGGTCCGTCCCGTTGGGGTTTGGTTTGTCAATGTGAAGCACCATTGAGGAGGATGTGAGCGGGAGTGTGTGCGTCCCGTCAACTCCCACAAATCGAAGAGATTCCTGCGGCTCGGACTTCAGATTCACATCTTCTTTAGCACCAGTGACGGCGACGTGACTGTTCCCACTCCACGAAGCTCGTGGCTCCAGCGGCGCGCGCGGGTCAACGGAGACCTGACTGGAATCGTACTGCGGTGAAATGTGGGCGCGAACGTCCCCACCAGTCTCTCTCTGGCAGTGGGTTTATGCCTCCGCGTACGGCAGGTGATACTGCTCCTCCCGCTTGTTACACCGCTTGGCGACGATCGCGAGGTAGAGCACCAGCAGAATGACCCAGTAGCAGGCGTAGAGTATTGTCCCCGTTATCAACAAGGCTTTCTCTGTCTCGCTGAACGGCTCCTGTGTCTCGCAGTAGACCGTGTAGGCCACGCCTCCGAGCAGCACCAGCGCCCACACTGTGACGGGCACGGCGCCGATGAGGTTGATCACGATCTTCCTGCGGCCCGACGTGCCCCATCCCGCCTTGTTGATGGTGAGCAGGGCGAATATTTTGGAAGGGAGCAGGCTGGACATGTAGACCAGCGAGTAGAGCGACATGAAGATCATGACCAGGCTGCCGCGCAGGAAACAGGCGTAGGTGGCCTTCACCATCCCGACCAGCTGCACCGTCAGCAGGAAGAGCAGGATGTTCCACAGCCTCCCGCGGTAGAAGAGGTGGATGACGGTGGCGACCAGGAAGAAGGGGAAGAAGCCGGTGACCACGGACTCGTAGGTCATCCAGAGGCTGTGCTTGTGGAACCACAGGGCGTTGTACAGCCACTCGCGGAAGTAGGACTTGCTCCATCGAGTCTGCTGGTTGAGCCAGCGCAGGTACTGCGTCGGCGTCTCGGTCTGACACTGCGACCGCGCCGTGAACTTGGTCTTGTAGCCGAAGCTGAGCACCCGGTTGGTGAGGTGGCGGTCGTCGCCGAAGCTGCACTTGGAGCCGAGGAAGGTCTGGTGGTACCAGGGCTCCAGGAAGCGCTGGAGCAGGGAGTTCCGGTACATGCCCAGGGGCCCGCTGATGCACTGGACACATCCGAAGTAGGACTGGCAGGCGCGCTCGATGTTGAAGGCCATCCAGTAGCGCACGCTGCTGAGGAAGGAGATCCACGAGTCGTACTTGTTGAGGATCTGGAGGAAAGTGTGAAGGAATTTAGTCAGAAAAAGTCAAGAAAGGTACTTGGAGGTGGCCGGTGGCCCAAACATTTGAATCATCCTCCTTTACACTTCTCCTCGAGCGGTAAGGAATATATACTGTATATTTTACCTGCACGTCTCCACCGACTCCTCCCACCCTCGCGTCTTCCTCAAGGATCTTCAGCATTTCTATGGTACATGCCGGGTCCAGGACTGTGTCTGAGTCACACACCTGGACAAGAAGACACAGCGACAAACACACAGGTTATTCATAATAATAATAATAATAATAACAACAACACAGAGACTCAGTCATTCTCCAGGTCTTGGTCAAGTTAAAAGGCCGCAGGTGTTTTTACAGAACATCGAGTTGTACGAATGCTACAAATCCATGAGGAGAATGAGAGGCTGCTGACAGAGATCCCAGCTGGTTCATTGTGACTGCACAGTGGCCCCCCGGGGGTCAGCGGTGTGGACATGACCTTTGACCCCCCAGCAAGGGCACAGAGGTGGTGCAACAGCTGGCTACGAAGAACGAGCGGGCTCTCCGACATGGGTCCGTCAGTTTGGAATGCGATGAAGTAAAACTCTTCATGTTGGCTTTCAGTGTTCACTGGGTTTCAGGTGAAACTCAGAGATTTAGAGTTAAGTTTAAATTCAGATTTAGATTAGAATTAGTTTGAGAACAAGTATTAAAATCGAGTATTGAGATTTCAGAAAAGACGAAGTGGAGAGCGACGTCCTGCAAGTTTGTTCGCTAAGTTAGTGTGGATATCGGCTTTGTGTTGAAAGCTAATCACAGCGACATCATCAGGGTTATTTTCTTCTTTTCACAGGTGTAGAAACACTTCCTCATGATAAGATGACGTGGAAAAATGTTTAGGTGAAGTGGCCATTTTATCACACATCATGATCAATAGTTAACATGGTCTCCTTCCGTCTGTGGCTCTTACCTGCACATAATCCACGCTGTCCCCCAGCGCCTTGAAGGCCGTGTACATCACCTCTCGCTTCCCGCCCCACTCCTGCATGACGCAGGAGAAGCGACAGCCTCTGACCAGCCGGGCGACTCGCGCCGCCTCCTCCATGTGCACCGTGCTCCTGCCGCGTCCTCCGACTCCTCCTCCGACTCCGCCTCCTCCCCCGACTCCGCCTCCTCCCCCCCCGCTCCCGTCGCTGTGGTAGTTCCCCTTCCACACCAGACTGCCGGCCTGGTCTGCGCCGCCCATCACCTCCTGGAAGATGTCCATCATGTAGCGGTCCTCCGGCCGGTTGCCGTCCACCACCAGCACCACCTTCAGGCCGGGGAAGGAGATCCGCCGGACGCTGCGCAGGCACTTGCGCAGGTAGTCCGGGTCCTCCTGGTAGGCGGCGATGCAGAGGGCCACGGAGCGGCGGAGGTGCTGCGGCCGGGCGGGGCTCCTCATCCGCCGATGCTCCAGGAAGGCGAAGAGGCTCTGGAGGAAGAGGTGCAGCGAGAGGAAGGCACCGTAGAGGCCGAAGGACAGGTGGTGCTGCTCAGTGTGGATGAACTGGTAGCCTTGACGACAAAGAAACACAGAGGAAAGAAGTTAAGAACGATAACAGGACCATAACTGGTACTGATTCTCATATTCATGCGTCTGTACCGACCTGTGACGTAGGCCAGCAGGATGGTGAAGAGGACCACCGCAGCGAAGAGGGTGGTCACCGCGATGTTCAGCACATTCCTGCAGCGGGAGGGCATCTGGAGGGGAGGGAGGACGGGAGCAGGGGAGAGTCAGGGTCAACGGACTGCATCTTCTCAAGTCACACTCACACACTGCCAGGGTCAAGGAGGGTTAAGTGTCTGCAGGGTGGAAGCAGGGATCGTACCACCGGCCTTCTGGTCAGCGGACAACAGCCAGGGCCGGATCATGGTCCTGTGAGACACCATGGGACCCGGCGGCCCTAGAATTGTAGGCGCAGAGGGGTCTGGGGGGCCCTAGTGGTTCGCTCAGCATATAAGCACTTATAAGTGGTCCGCTTGCTCTGTGCGCACTAAGGGCCCTGGTGTTCCACTTCCTTCTGAAGTCTTGGACCAAGCACAACGCGCCGTCCGAGCCTTGGAGGCCCCTGGCAGTCCGAGGCCCCGGGGGCACTGGCCCGGTCCATAGTCCAGCCTTGGCCACAGCCCGAGGAGGCAGCTTCAGGTAGGACGTTGTCCAGAACAGGGACGGTGCAGAACCAGCACAGCTCGGAGGTGCTTGTGCTCGTCATGGGCCCTTCGGCGACGAAAGCTTGTAAATCCTCATTAGTTTTACCCACGTGTCGTTTCCTGTTTATTTTATTCCTCTGTAAAACCTTTCATCAGCCACCGACCGTCGACTGAAAACCGGCATCAGTCGCTGACCTCATGGCGGAGAAACTGCCCCAGAGGCAACAGGGAGGACACTAACTGCCCTGTGTGCTTCACAGCTACTACTGCCATCACCAGTCAGTAGCTGTGCCTTCAGATTTCTACCTCTGCTGCTGCCACGTTTAAGAAGAAGAAGAAGAAGAAGTCGTTTCCCCTCGACTGAGGAACCAGCTCTTGACTGAAGCGTCTGCCGCGACCGTTCAAACGCGACTGTACAGAACGTGATCTTGACGAAACGCCATCAAAGAGGACACTTCCTGGACGTCCTCCCTCCGCCCGCCTCCGGCGCTCCCGTCTTCTTCTTCTTCCCTCAGGTTAATAGCTCTAAATAAAAGGGCCAGCCAGGATTTGGCCGGTGCTCAGCAGCAGCTGAAGCGGAGGAACAATCCCGTCCTTTCATCAGTGAAACTACCTCCTGCCCCTCTCACCTGGCCGGGCCCAGGGCCGCAGAGACAGACTTGACATTTATACGATTCCCCTCGGCTCTGTGGGATCCACGGGCCGATTCATCCTCCCCCCCTCTGATGTACAAATATACACTGACTGGCAGAAATCTGTCCGGGGGGAAACTGTCGAGTGACACTCGAATCAAATCCTTACAGAAAAAGAGTTTTAGGAACTTACGTGTGTCATCGTGTCAATTACAGGTTATTTGGGATCATTATAAAACCAGAACTTGTGACTGACAGATACTGAGATAAAACAACCCTCTATTATCTCCTCTTCTGTTTGGGGTTCATGTTCCTGGTGCCGACTCTTCTGTCATTACACTAAATATGTAAATATATGTTTTCCATCAACTTACAGGAATGATATCTGTGAAAACATCCCAAAAAAACTCACAATGTTAAAGAAAGTGATAAAACAATTCCCTTGGTTCTGATTCTCATTAATTACACGTTTCATCCTTCCACCAAGTTTCGTGGAAATCTGTTTAGTAGCCAACCAGCGGACGGGGGTGAAAACATAACCTCCTAGTTGCAGCTAAAAGTCCAACACATATTACATTAGAAATGACATTAAGTGCATCTGATAGAATTTATTTAATCTGCATTATAATTAAAAAGTCTCAACACAAAGGACGAGACGGGAATTTCATGTGCGGCGCTTAAAGCGTTAAAACATTTTATAAACAATATCTCTTCTCTGGATAATCTGCACAGCACACTGTCGATAGTGTAGAATCTATTTCATTTGGTGCACAGCATCGTAAGCTCAAAATGTTTCTTGCCACAGACAGTTGAGCCTCTGCTCAGAACGTGATCAACGGTGGACTCAAGCTGCTTTCTGGGGGCAGCGTGGGCTGGAGGCCCCCGGGGGCCACAGGTCAGATAACAAGCTGACAGTAACATGCACTGTTTGATTAGAGGGCCACAGTCTCTAGAAGAAGAGGGTGGTTGGGGGGGTGAGGGAGCAATTAGCCCCCAGGTTACATCTGCCCTGTTGCACCGGGACAACCTGGAGTTTGAAGGGAAACGATGGAGATGAACATTTAAAATGGTTTTCCATTACTTCTAGAAAACTGAATCCCCTTGAAATGAGCCACCATCGAAACTATGAATGAAAAAAAACCCATTTACCTTTGTCATCATGTAAAAAAGTCGTCACAGATCTCGTCGTATGCTGAAATCTGAAGATTTGAATTCTACCCACATATCCTGAGAGAGACTTATTTTTCTTCTCTTGGGATGCTGGCTGCATTTACAGAACCTGGTCCGGTTCACACGTGGTCCAACTAGTCTACGTGCAGATCCACATTATGATCCAGGTGGAGAAGATAGAAGAAAAGCATATCTGGGACCAGCAGGTCTTCATTTTACAAATGATCCAGGATGCAGAGTTTTTAAAAGTTGCGTTGGGAAAAGATGGTATTCCAGAGTTGATCAAGATGTCGAGGTGACAAAATGATAGTGATAATGTCCTCGGAGCGGCAGAGGCACATGGGAAGAAGTCCCTGCGTCCATCTGCAGAACTCTGAATGGAGTTCAGGTGAGGAGGTGGGGGTGTTGCTGAAGGACGGCCCAGCCTTGGGACAGGGGACTTTAACCCAGAAGGAGGGAGAAGAAGGAGGGGAGGGGGTGGAGCAAGATGAAGTGAGGAAGGGAATTCAGGACAAAACACACGAAGGAAACAAATAAATCAAATATTGGAATGGTAACGTCCTCACTGCTTCCTTACATGTCATCACTACTGTAGAAGAGACGCGGCCAACTGGCTGCTGATGCACGTCATCGCCTGAATTCCCTCATCTGTCCGCGACGCAAATCATTTTTTTAAGGACTATACAGTTCACAGTTTGCTCCGGATCTGCCTGCGTCACCACTGGATTATTTTTACGTCACTCGTGTCAGAACTTCTCGCGGCAGTTGAAAGTTAGCGAGCAACTTTCTAATTGGGATTCATGTGCTTTGTCCTTAGAGATGAAAAACAACAAATTGAAATCGTGGAATTTTCTATAGTGGTATTGTTCAAAGAAAAACTAGACACGTCATTTAAATACATTTTTGGCCACTTGGGGGCAGCATATTACCCGATCATTTCGAATAAAGGAAGATGTTACACTCGCACAACTTCCGTGTTGTGTAGGGGGCGCTCACGAGGTAGGCCGGAGAGACCGGGGGCCTTCGGAAACATAACATGAATCCATACAAACAAGATTTACGCCTTTACCAATCGTAGGTGAAAAACTTTCTGAAAGTATTTGTGCCGTCACGCGCCACAAGACGCTTTTTTTTTTACGACATCCGCCATCTTGGTTTCACCAGAGTCTGTTTTTCGTGTGAGTGTAGAATAAAGCTTTTGATACCACCGGGAGCCGTTGGCAGCTGCTGCGTTCGCCTGACTTACATCTGGATCCTCCTGCTCCGCCAAACATGGTCACGTCGGCTTTTTAAAAAACCAAGACGGCGCCGACCAAAAGGTCAAACTCGAGTCACGGATGGTCGCCAGTTATGTTTGACCAAAAACATTTAAACTGGGAGTGTATTTTCTCTGAGATGTTGGCCAACGTATTGGACAGTGAGTTTAGATCACATGGAGTCAGGATTACACAATCAGATTATCAACAATAAGTAACTATAATAAACTCAGATTACATTCAAAAAATCTCAAATCATATTGCCATGGTCGTTACATCCTTGAAATGTGGCAATTTTAACAATGATAAAACTTTGGTCCATAACCGCTGTTATTAAAACTCTTCAGATGTATGAGGCAACTCGGACAAATTCTCCATTTTGTGGAGGGGAAAAAAAATTTAAAAGGCCCTGGCGCCTCCGTTAGCCTCTGTGGCTCCTGGACGCCGGCCGAAATGCTAATATTAGCGTCCATCACTGTGGCCGCTGCCTAGCAACGGTGTTCCCCCTGCGGTTAACGTCAAGCATCGCGAACCACGAAGCTGCGCGAGTCGCACGTGACGGAGGTGCCCGGTCTCGTGAAAACACGGTCGCCATGGTGACGGCAATGTGCAACTTGACAATTCTGAATACATGCATGAAGATGTTTAAAGGAAATGGAGGAATCAAACCGGATGAGAGTCGAAGGACCAGACGGACACAATGACTCGGCGTAACATTATTACTATTATTATTACAATATTATTATAGTTCATACCATGTTAGCTGCAACAAAACCCCCGAGTCTTGAGCAATGAGCGAGGGAAATTTTTGTTTAATTTGTAGGAGGAAGAAAACTTTATTTCTTCCTTTGTCTCTGTGTCTAATTTCGTCCCTGGGGTTTTTTTTTTCCTCCAGTCTCCCGTCAGCTGACTGTCGCCACTTCACCTGAGAGGCCAGAGACCAGATGACTTTCTCTTTTCCTCAGGCGGCTGCAGCAAGTGATGCCATGGAAAAAAAAATCAAACAGGGAAGCATTTTCTCTTCGGGAGCCGCCAGGAGCCTTCAAACAGCTGAGGCGTTCCCACGTCAACCGTTTCCCCCCCGAAAACCGTTACGGTCTGCGGCCGCAGCAGGGAACAGAGGAGAGGAGCAGCAGCCACATGCAGAAGACGCCAGAGGCAGCGACACACAGTGACAACTAACACACAACCTCCCCCGGTGATCAGTCCAGAGTTCTGTCACTTCTAAAGGGACTTTTTGTGCCAGGTGGAAAAAATATATATATATTTTCCTGTACCTTCACATCTCGACACATTCATCGCTCTCTGCTTTCAGGCCACTTCGCCCCGAATGTTCTCAAACTTTCCGTTTTCCACTTTTCCCCCCCGTTTCTCTCTCCTCTCTCTCTGTGAATAGTTTCATTCATTGGACACGTCGTCCTGCAAAAGAAAAAACCCTGCCGCATTTGAACCCTTAATCCTGGTTTTAACCTTCAAATCATCAAATCTCTATCATTTAACAGATGGACGAGGGAAAGACGAAGAAGAAGAAGAAGAAGAAGAAGAAGAAGAGAGTGTTCCTTGTCTTTCTGCTCTGGACAGGTCACATCGTGAGGACAGAATATGTAAAAGACATAATGAAAAAAACCTTTACCTTCCTGAGCCAGTGGACCCTCTCCGTCTCCGTCTTCCCCCCCCTCACTCGGGTCTCGGTCTGCCCGGTGCGCCCGTCGAGGCAGGACGTCCAGCCCCCCGCTCCTCACTCCTCCCCCAGCACAGCGCGCCCCTTGTTCCGTCCCCCTCCTTCCACCAGCTCACACTGCATCTTTATTCCAGCTTGCTGGCTTAATTCAGGAGATCCCACGTAACGAAAATACAGCCGGTAGCTTAGACCACCGCCGGCACTTTCTCAGGGGCCGGCCTCCCCGCCGCCTGCTCCTCCTCCTGCCTCAGTGGACCGGGACTGTCCCAGGGCATGAAGCCCCCCCTCCAACCTGCGATGTGATCAGAGGAGCGTCACAGCCTCACAGCTGTGGATCACAGGTTGGGGGGGGTACGCCGCCTGCTCGCCTGCTCTCTCGTGGCGCTCTCCATCCCGGGGCTCTCGATTCCCACCATGAGCCTGGGGGCCAACGTGGCGGCGAGAGGTGGAAGGCGACGAAGGGGCCAGAAGGACGGGATGATCTGGTCCTCGTCCTGAGTCTGATTTCGTCCCCAGGTTCCTCGGACTCGTCCTCTGTCCTGTGCTGCAGGATCAGCTCCTCTCTGCATCCCGTGTGCAGCAGAGTCTGAATCTCTTCTCTCCTCCTCTCGTACGCTGGCTGGCAGAACCCCTCTCCTCCCCCTCTCCTCTCCCCCTCCTCTCTCCCCCTGCACCCCACTTAGCTCCCTATCTCTCTGCAATGCAGCCAGCTCTCTCCCAACAAGCCTGGGGACTGTTAGACGGGAGCCCCCCCCCCTCTTCGCCTGGCTCAAAGCATCCTTTATGGGGGCTTATTTACCTTCCCTCCCCTCCCTCCCCTCCCTCTCCTCTCCTGCTCTGTGGCGGAGCTGCTGACACCCTGCAGGTTCCCCGACCATGCCGAGCTGGCAGCCACCAGGACGAACTGCAGGACGCCGGCGAGAATCGAATACGCGCCTGCCAAAGTCTGTCAGACACATTTCATTAGCAACAGAACGTACGTCACTTTGAAAACACAAACCCTCCGGAGGCTGAAGAGGCTCATGGTCGTCTCCAGGTTGTTTCCTCCTCTCGTGACTCGCCAATGGACCGTGACCTCCTCCTCCTCCCGTGACTCCGAGACGTGAGGACCCCGGCACAGGAAAGATTCAATAATTGTTGGATGTGACAGTTCCCGTGACGCAACGCGACGGTTTCATTGGCCAAATCGGGAGAAGGCCCCTGCGGAAACAGATATTAACATGAAAATGATCCATAAACATTAAGCTTTTTAACATGTTTCTACAGTTTTTTGTCTATTTTAAAGTCAAAATTCTCTGATTTCAGCTTCTTAAATATGAATGTGTTCTGGTTTCTTTGCTCTGTGACAGTGAACTGAACATCTTTGGTGTGTGGACAAAACAAAACATCATCTTGAGGTTTTGAGGAAACACGATCGACATTTTTCATCATTTTATGAACCAAACAACGAATCGATTGTTCCAGAAAATAACCGGCAGATTAATCCATAATGAAAAAACAATTGTTAGCTGCGGCCCTATTTTAAAGTAAAGTCATTTAACTGTGTGTTGCACCCAAGTGGCGCGTCTGACTTTGACATTCAGAGAAGAAACACTTCTTGCCGTTGCTGCAGGTGCAGCGTTCAGGCCTGAATCTGCCACCGGTGATGAAAGAGGCTGCGCTTCTCTCTCGACCTGCTGCTGCGGTGACACCGTGACGGTGTCGGAGGAGCAAAGTATTCCCGGAGCTGCAGAGAGACGACTGCAGCCCGGTCTGTTTGTCTGCTGCATGTTCACACAGAGGCGACAGAGAAGGTCGAGCCTCAGACTCTGTGTTCGCCTCTCGGCCCGATGGATGAAACAAAAGGAGGAATGTGTCGTTCCTCTGTTCAAACCCAGTTTGACCTTGTTGACATATCGTGGCAGCGAGTGTCCAGTTCCTGATTCATGTTATTGCTCATGAATCTCAAAGATAAGAGGAACTCATCCACGGACACAGTAGTGAGCTCAAAGTCACGACGACGTCTTCGACCCAAAACCACCTGCACTCGACCCGGGGAGATGAGAAGTCTCTACTTTACACGTTTGTTCCAAAGTGTTAATTAATCTGTAATTTCATTATTGACAGATTTTTTGCTGCAGCACCTATTAAACGCCGTTTAATATTTTTATTCCTTATATTTGTATAGTTTTGTGGGTTTTATATATATTTTTTCTTATGTTTTTAGTATTTGTAAGTTGTGAGCATGATAACTTGCTGAGGTAACACCCGAACGTCCCAGTTGTTGGATCAATAAATTTATATATACATATACACATATAAATATATATATATACATATACATACTTTTTACACATGCATATGTTTATATCGAGATATATATATATGCGTATATATAAACATAAATATACACACACATATATATATATATATATATACACACACACACACACACACACAAATATATGTATATATATATATATATATATATATATAAACACATGTTTTATTTTTTTTAAGACCACTCATTTATTTGTACTCATCCTCAAAATGCCAAATTTGTGACAGAGAAAAAAACTGAAGAATATGTGTTTGTAAAGTTTTAATGTAGAAGTTGACTTCTGGTGGTTCAGTGGAACATCGGGGTGAACGGTCACTGTAACAATCTTTGAGGAAACGGACTCCACATCACACATGCAGCCGCCTGCGAGCAGAGCACATGAAAACAAAACACCCGTGATGGTGCGTTCACCGAATTATTCACGCGAGTAGATTACGTACAAAGTCAATGCGAAGACGCGACTAGACGCAAATTTCGTGGCGCTTCAGTCGCTCGAGTTGAAATATTTGAACTTGAGCGACATATTAGCGCGACGTGTCCGCCAATGAGCCCCTCTGTCACTGTCGTCCGACGGAGGGATATTGCATCATGAACAGAGGATCACTACTGTCGCTGTGTGTCCGCAGCCCGACCGGGTTGATATTTTGATCGGGTGTAGAGGAAGAAGAGGGCTCGGCAGAAAGTGTGTGAACGCAGCGTTATTAGGGTTCAGACTGCAGGAGGGGGAGTGTTCACTTCAGCCCTAGGGCAACACGACGATCTTCTTCTCCAGCTTCTGTTTGGGGAAGATGAAGCTCCTCATCACGTCGTCCAGCTCCTCCAGGGCGAGCCGGGCGTGAAGCACGGCGACGTCGTCCGGGTCGGAGCGCAGAACCGACTTCAGAGCTCGGTACAGGTCCGACAACACGTCACCGAGAACCTGCGGAGAGAGGAGACGATGTTAGACTGTGACCGACGGGTTGTTCTAGATTGTCTGGATAACGACTGGATTCAAGTGATGGATACAAATAATAAAATAAGACCTGAGTCGTCTCTTAAATACTGTTTAGTTCACTTTTTATAAATCACCAATATATGTTATACTGTATATCTCAAACTAACAAGAAACTCAAAGATGCTTTTTAAATCATTTAACGGATGGATTCCCTGACTCCTCCCTCTTCTTCCTCCTGCCCTCCTTCCTCTTACCCTCATCCTCCTCCTCCCTGGTCTCACCATTGCACTCCTCTCTTCCTCGCCTCTCCCTCTCATCTGTTCTCATTCGCTCACCGTGTCATTAGCCTCGTGCAGCAGCTACAGATCTTCTCCAGCTGTTGTGGTTAATAACAGGGATCTGACCTGAGACCAGCAGCTGGAGAACACGACCGTCGTCGTGGCAGCGGCTCAAAGGTGCGGCCCACTGGACAATGACCATGACTTGATAGAAACTTTGTGATGCCGCCAGGATGCGATGCAATTGAACGGACAAATTCATATTTCATCATTATCACTAAAACCAATGATAGACTGATCCCATGAGGTTCGGTCTGTAGTTCTGTGCATCTGAGATTTGAAATCAACCTCGGCCCACGATGGCTACGTGACAGGTAACTCACGTAGTTACCTGGTTACCTAGTAACCTAATTTCAATATATGAACTCAAACAGTCTTTCTAAAAAAATAAAAAAAATACATCAATATAAATTTGTAGAGATTGACGACGATGCCCGAACCAGAGATGGTGTCTTTAGTCCTGCAGGATGAAGAGATGCTTGGGGGGGGTCCTTTTTTGCATTTATATGTTCTATGCATGATGTCACTTATCATATGACATCATCATCATAATAATAACAAATTATTTTCTGATAATTTTTGACAAACGCTGTGGGCAAAACTTGGTGAGAGACAGGAAAACTACTGACGCCAAGTACAAAAGAGAGAGAGAGTGTGTGTGTGTGTGTGTGTGTGTGTGTGTGTGTGTGTGTGTGTACCTGGGTGGTTTTGTTGCTGAGGCCTCGAAGCAGCAGGGCGATAACGTGGACAGCAGCTCTCCTCACCTCAGCCTCCCTCTCTGTCCTTATCAGGGCAGTGAGACAGGAGCTCAGCTGTATGACACACACACACACACACACACACACACAATCACAATCACACACACACACACACACACACACACACACACACACACACACACACACACACACACACACACACACACACACACACACACACACACACACACACACACACACACACACACACACACACACACACACACACACACACACACACACACACACAATCATTATCACGTCGACACACATGGACACTTCATTTTTCTCTTTAGTTTCACGTGAGCGAGCTCCTCCTCACCTCCTGAGCCAACGGGCCCAGAGCAAAGTCCAGTCTCTGACAGAGCTCGCCGAGGTTGGACAGGCTGCTGGCCCGGACGCTCCGGTCCGAGTCCCTGGTTCCCTGCAGGAAGACGCCCACGAGGGGACGGCCGAGGTGCGGCGCCAGTTCCCCTGGAGGAGGAGGAGGAGGAGGAGGACGAAGGCAGGTTAGTTAAATACAAGTGATGTCAGATTGAATATCACTTATTGGTCTGTTTGCTCCCGTTAGGCTTTTTCTTTTTGTTCTGTCCATTCAAACTTTCTTTTCTCTAAAGCGAACACACAATGTGATCAATCGATGAGCTGATTCCCCCAGACCCTCACACAATTATCTATGTGATCGAAACATTGCGCGGTAAATATACACATTTCGTTAAATTCAATTTAATTAACATATAATGACTTCATTTCATTTCGAGGCCACAAATAGATCTAACGAAGGAGAGTCACTGTGTTTAAGTGAGTGAGTCAGCAGGGGTTTCATCCTGCGTCACTACTGCACACACACGCACAAGCCCGACCGATATTGATTTTAGGGGCATATGCCGATTCTGATATTAGGGAGTAACACATATCAGAAACCAATACATATATATGTGTAAGTGTTGGTATGTGTGTGTGTTTATCTTGTTACAGAAAATCTAAACATAAATGCATTTTCTCGATCTTGTATATTTATATTCCTTATTCTTTATATTTTTTTGCGTTTCATTTAGCTTTACATTTGTATGTTGTATATTTCATAGGGAGTGTTGTGTGACTGATACCTGCTGTTGTAACACCGGAATTTGCCAGCTTGGGATCAATAAGGTACCTACCTACCTACCTACCCACCTACCCACCTACCTACCTACCTACCTATCTATCCATCCACCTACCCACCTACATACCTACCTATCTATCTATCCATCCACCTACCTACCTACCTACCTACCTATCTATCCATCCACCTACCCACCTACCTACCTACCTACCTACCTACCTACCTATCCATCCATCCATCCATCTACCTACCTACCTATCTACCTACCTACCTACCTACCAATCCATCTACCTACCTACCTACCAATCCATCCATCCACCTACCTACCCATCTACCTACCTACCTATCCATCCATCCATCTACCTACCTATCCATCCATCCATCCATCCATCTACCTACCTATCCATCCATCCATCCATCTACCTATCCATCCATACATCCATCTACATACCTACCTATCCATCCATCCATCTACCTACCTACCTACCTACCTACCCACCTACCTACCTACCTATCCATCTACCTACCTATCCATCTATCTACCTACCCACCCATCTACTTACCTCTTATTCTGTGAAATAAAAATTTTCATATCAGCTCTACAACACAATAAAAAAAACTGATGCAACACTGTCCAACTTTTTCTAAGATGTATTTCGTCTGTACAGCTTCTTCTCCTGTACCTGTAAATATACTTCAATGTCTTTCTGTGCACCAGCTCCTCTCCCTCTCAGTGAATCCACTCACCGGCCTCTGCACCCGAGAGCCGAACCAAAGCACGAAGCCAAACTTTAATTTATTCAACATTTACTCCACCAGGCGACTCAATTTAAGAACCCCCTCCTGTTTACACATGACTGCCTGGCAAAGGCCGGTCGGGGGGCTCGGGACAAACACAGCGGCGGCTCTCTGGACGTCTGTGCAGCAAACTCCAGTTCTGTCCAATCTCTCGGCGAGGAATATAAAACCCCCGATTGTCCCGGGGAATGGGTACGATGGCAATCTGGCAGATAAAACCAGACCGGGGAGGGGCAAAAATCTAAGTAGGGTTTTCCATCAGGGAGAAGTTGTGACAACACAGACTCCCTTCGTTCAGCCTGGAAAACAAACAGGCACTGTGGCCTTTGTGCTGAGGCGGCTGCAAGCTACTAAAACAATGTGTCCACATTTCATTTCATCTATTTATAAGGACACATATGCATGAACAATTCTCTGAAAATAAGTTCTACATTCCGGCATCTTAATGTGTTTTCAAGTTGACATCATTCACAAGAAGCGCATTCATTTATGTTGTTTTGAAATTTCTTTCTCTGGGTTTCTTGTTGAGCGCACGTTATTGTTGCTTTGGGCTCTGTTTTTTGTTGAGCTTTGAATAAAATTGCCTGGTTTGAATAATACTGTTTTGTTAAATTTAACTTGGTTGTGATTTCCCCCTTTTTTGCATGCAAGTTTAAAATTGTCCCGATCAAAACCATTCATGAGTATAATTAAGATTAAAGAATGTTTTAATACAGACATGGGTCGCAGGGATGACTAGAATCATCATACTAGTGTGATGTCTGCATCAAAGGGTTAAATTATGCATTAATGAAACTGTGCTTTAGAGGAGATTTAAACATTATTGCTATATATATTGTGTATCGCGATATAACAAAAGTATATTGCGATATTAGGCTGGCAACCTGTACAGGGTGAACCCCGCCTCTCGCCCAATGTTAGCTGGGATTGGCTCCAGCCCCCCCCCCCGCTCAGCGACAGCCTTGGTGGAGAGAAGGTCAACGCTGCCTGACTGACTAACCGACTAACTAACTATATGCGGTCCCATTAGTTCTTAGTAACGGAGTACAACTGGTTAATATACTGACCTGCGATTACAGTTGCTTCTATTTCAGTTGTGATTAAACACATAACAGATCTCTGTAGGGGTCAGGAATCACGACAAGCGAATGTTCTTCACTGCTCACCCATCGCTCTGCTCGCCCTCATCAGGACCTCTCCGATTTTCAGGCGGGTTTCCAGGGAGCGCTCCTTGTCGGACGTGGGCAGCGAGGGGCCGTGTTGAAAGTCCTTCAGGAGCCTTTCCAGGATCCTCTCCGGGCAGGAATCAGCCAACGCAGCCAGACCTGCGGACAGTTCACACTCAAGTTTACTGTAGTTCAATAATTAAACATCAATCTTCAGCTTTACAAAAACTGTACCATGATATTACCTTGAATGGCTGACAGGTAGATGAACGGCTCGTCGTGCTCCAGGTTTTCTAAGAAGAGCTGAAGGAGGAGATTCTGATTAATATTCTCTAAATCACAGATGTGAATCTTTCCAATAGAAGAAAAAGAAAGATCAATACTGGCACAGTGAATACATTAGAGACAATAAGAAGCAACTATCAAAGGGAATAATCCAAACATTCCCCCCAGGTGCTGTGAGGGGCGGGAGAGGTTTGAGAGGGTAAGGAGGGGGCAAACAAGGGCAATAGAAAGGGCTGGAAGTTTGAGTAAAGTCAAGTGGACAAAACCCAGAAAAGAATAATAATAAAAGATTTAAAAAATCAATAAAAGTTGCTGCTGTGATCGTGATGTGTTGAAGGTTATCTGAGGTGCACACAGTTGGGGGAGGGGGGAGGGGCTTCTGATCACAGAGAATACGAGATGAGCTGTCTTCCTTTCTTTACTGTTCCACCTTAACAAGTCCCTGGAGGCCATTGTTCCCTCGGACCCCCCCGACACACACACACACACACACACACACACACACACACACACACACACACACACACACACACACACACACACACACACACACACACACACACACACACACACACACACACACACACACACACACACACACACACACACACACACACACACACACACACACACACACACACCAACCAACCCCCAAGGGGGCGACGTCACACCGTCTCATTCATTATACATGTCTGCTTGGAATGTCCCAGAAGGCTCGGATACAAAAACACAACCTTCACTTCACTGACACACACAATGAATACTACAAAAACACAGTCTCAGCAACCTGTGTGTGTGTGTGTGTGTGTGTGTGTGTAAGTTAACTGGAGCTGACTCAAAAGTCAGAGGTCAACAAAAATATGGTCTAAAAAAAAAAAAACGATTAGAGAGACAATCGAAGATTATAAATAAAATTATTCACCATCATATGATGTCATATGATAAGAGAAGTCAGGAAGTGACAACATGCATAATTCAAAAATGCAATTTTCCCTTAAATAGATACGAAATTAGTTTCATTGATTAAATAGTTAAATTTCAATCCTCCTTCCTGCGCTAACATCTTCTATATTCTTCTATATACTATACCTACTATAGTTTATGAGTAATAATAATCTATAATTTATGACTTACTATGGGCTAAACTGTCAAGAAAAAAAAATTACCAACATCATCGGATTAAACATATTAAGTCTACCAAGTTTAAGTGAGAAAAAGCATAAAAAACTTAAAACAATATTTTTCCGGGCATCGTAACGAACCAACTGCTAAAACAAGAAGAGAAAATTTGGAAGTACGTAACCAAGACCCACCATGAGCACCTTCTCCCGGGCCTGGACGACCTCAGGGCTTCCATTCTGCACCATCTGGGTCAGGACCCTCAGGGCAAACGCTCGGGTCGGCACGTCCGGGTCACACGCCTCCAGCAGCCAATCAGAAAAGGGCTTGGCCGAGGAGTATTGGACACCTCCTCCAGAGGACGGCGGGCGTCTGGTCGGTGGTTTACAATCATGTGGAGACGGACGTGGACTCGTCCGCGAGTCTTTTCCTTCAGTTTGCACTTTTGTCTTATTCCCAGAGGGAACTCTGTGGTTCTTTGCTGTGGTTTTTGTTGCTTCGGGGCGTCTGGAGGCCTTCGGGAGGTTTTCGGGACAGAAGGCACCGCGAGTGGCGATGACGGCTCTTAAGTTGGACGCCAGGTCCTGGACGACGACATCCGAGTGTTTCTGAGACAGAGTCTCCAGCGGCGGGAGCAGCCGCGACATCGAAGAGTAGTCGTCTGAGCTAAGCTGGAATATTAAAAACAGAGAGAGGACAAGGATAATTAGGATTCTAGAAGCTAATTTTCCAGTTATTGCGTCCGAGTTTCGTAGAAGCTTATTACAGCTCACGGGAATTTGAGGGAACGCGGAACGAGAATAATAACGGTGCATTGTAATGTTGGTGTAGTTGCCAGTACCTGAGGTCCAGACAGCAGAGTGGCGACCAGGCCCATCGCCATGCTCAGAGTCTGGCTCTCCACTGGGTTCTCCAGACCCGGGTCAGGGTCCTGATCCAGACCCACGCAGGCCCTCTGAACCAGGGACACGATGAAATCCACCACCTGGAGAAAAAAAGAATGAACCTGAATGACATATACTAACAAAAACTAAGAGCCAAGACACTTTCCCAGAAAACATTCTGTCCTTATAAAGACATCGGAAGGTTAAAAATATCTAAAAATAAAACATTATCTCATGGAGTGAGGCCAGTTTATCAGAAACATTTCTTTATCTCTGTAGGGAAAGTTTGTTGGCCCTAAACTGCCAGACGACCAGTCAAGTCAGCCAACTCCTAAAAAAAGAAGGTCTATTTCTGTTTGGCGTCGTGGCTCAACGTGGCTCGTTTCCATGAAGAGAAACTCCCACAGGAGCAAAGACTGGTTTTTAAAATGTGCAGGAGGAGGATGACAGGGCGTACAGTATTAGGTCATCAGCGGTTTCCGTGATCCCTCAAACTCACCTGTGTGGTTTTCCTCAGCAGCACCGTGTGCTGCAGCGTCTCCACCATCACGGCCAGCGCCTGAAGCAGAGCGAGTCTCTGGCCTTGGCTCGCAGCTCGACCCAGCACCTGCTGCTCCACCTCCAGGAGCGTCATGGCCGACACGTCCAGCGCCTCCTCTCCGTCGTCCTCCGCCTCGTCTGCGGCAGCCGCCCAGCCGGTCAGCTCCTGCGGGAGACGCAACGGAAAGGTTACGTTTCTCCACAAGGTGGACAGGAAACACAACGTGTGCGTACTCGTTACGAGCTCGTACTCGTTACCTGCAGCAGCTCCAGGAAGAAATCTCCAGGCAGGTCAGAGTCTTTGAGTTCTGCCAGCAGATGGGTGAGACACTCCAGCCTCCACTGCTCCCCCGACAGCCTCTCGTACAGGGCGTCGTCCTCGTCGCTGAGAGAAGCAACAACAGACGACGAGACATGTGAGGATCAATTTATCTGTCGCTGATTGGACATTATTATTTTTGTCAAACACGTGCCGTCAGTTCACCTCAAGTTCTCTCTGCGGTCGAACCTGGCTCCTCCGTCGCTGCCCGGGCAGAAATGAAAGTCGGCCGCGGCCTGGTTCTTCTGTCCCTGCAGACCCGACAGCCGCCGGAGCGCCGACAGAGCCGCCGACGCCTCGGTGTGGCTCAGGTACCATAACAAAATGTCCTGGCAGGGGGCGCTGTGGGACACAAACAGCGCACATCGTCGCTATCCTGCTTTCAGGCCTGAAGCCCTTGTTTCATTTTCAGTTTCTAGCCTACAACCAAAATGTTTTCCTTGTTACCGTCCTCACGACATTATCCTTCCTATCACAAGTGCTTCCTTATTTTTCCCAGTTTTGCAATATGAGCATGAAACTCCGAGAGAACGAAGGAGAGAACGTTACCGTAGGTGTGAGACGTTCTGCTTGGTGAAACAGAAGAGTGTGAAGATCACGGGAAGAGCTTCTTCCAGAGCTTTGAGCAGAGACGCTGACGGGCTGTTTCCGACCACCCAGATCTGACGAGCGCCGAGAGACACGAGAGCAGAGAAACAAAAAACATCATCACTACATCTTCATCACGTCAACGTAGCTACAACTCTTCTTTCGCTAATGCGGCATATTTTAGAGACTCATACAGTTAATTCCCTTTCAACTACAAGAAGTAGAGTGTTGTCGTCCATCTTGAGACATGTCCTCACCTTGTACACGTCCTCCACACAACGCGTCAGCTCCTGCTCCTCCACAGCCGCCTGGTCATGACTCGCGTCTGGAAAAACACACAAACACACAAGCACCACAGAGTTCAGCCTCACTGGGACCTGACATGTCATCCAGCCGCTGTTTCATGAGCTTACGGTTGTGACAGAAAGAATCACACCGGGAATTTAAACAGCCAAATTAAGTTTCCTTCGTCTCGTGACTGGGCTCAGCCTCACAGAAAGGGTAAAGAGCTCAGACACAGTTCAGGTGGTTCATGAACTGTTGTTCAGCTGTTTAGGTTGGTAGGCGATGCCAGGATTGACCCTGTATATGTCTTCTGGCCAGGAAACACCTCTGGATCCCGCAGGAGGAGGAACTCTAACATCTGACACATGTGGATAAACAGTTTACTGACCGGAAGCAGCAGCGGCAGTGCAGCGGTGCAGAGGAGCGAGCAGGGGCGTGAGCAGGTACTGGTGAGCGAAGCCGGGCTTCTCCTGCACCATGGAGAGAGCTGCTCTGGTGGCCACACGCTGGAACTGTTGCGCCGTCAGCTTGTCTCTGAAGTGCAGGAGGTCGAGGATCTACAACGAATAAATAAAGTTAAAAAAAAAAGAAAAGAATTATTATATTTTAAAAAAAAACTACAAACAAACAAAATGTTTAATGTAGTTTTCAAGCAGATTTACAGTTTACAGTGTGTGTGTGTGTGTGTGTGTGTGTGTGTGTGTGTGTGTGTGTGTGTGTGTGTTAGGAGCTCACCTGAGGACAAACTTGTCTGTAGTAGCTGTCTGCTGAGGCCGACTGTTGAGGGCAGGCCGTGAGGATCCGGGCCACGCCGTCGCACTTCCTCCAGTCTGACTCGCCCCCTAGTGGACGAAAAAAGATACAGCATGTCAGTTGGGTCTGGACACTTTCCTGCCAATATATATATTTTACCTCATATATATATATATATATATATATATATATATATACATACAGCACTTTTTTTAAACAATGTCCCAAGTTGAGTAAGACAAAAGGACACAAGCACAGATAAGCTTTTCACAGAAAGAAAAGTTTGGAGTAGGCGATTTCAAAGATTGTTCCAAAGTGTGTGAGCTCACCGGTTCCTCCCTGCAGGATGCCTCTGACCACAGCCTGGACACCGTGAGGCTGCATCAGCCGCTCGGACAGCAGCTGCCCACACAGACGCCGCAGCCAGGCCGGAGCTGATCCCAGAGCTGCTGCCCTGCTGCTGCTGCTGGAACCGCTGGAGCTTCCTGCTGCAACAGACTGGAAGGAGACGGACGGTAGATTAAACAGAAAAACTTGACAAGAAAGTCAAAACTCAATACTGCGCCTGAACACAACCCAATGTGGCAGAAGCTGCGCAGAACTGTTGCTGCTCACGTTCACCTTCCACCACTAGTTTCATGTTTCCTTGAATTTGACTTGACGGCCTGATGGAACTTAAACAAATACTGAAAACTGGACAATTTAAGCGCTGAGAAAAAAAGTTACTGAGCGTCAGAAAAACTGTGATTCCTGTTTTTTTTTTTACAGAAATCATCAATTAATTTCTCAAGGTTCAGGCTTTAGGACACTCAACATCTGAGTGGGGGACAGCCACATTGTAATACAATAACTTCAAGTATGTGCATTATCATCGCTCCTTCTTCCAGCTGTCCCTGCCATGTACACGTGTACTGTACCTGTCTGGGTCCACCTTGGAGGATCAGCAGCTCCTGGACAACGATTGGCTGGTAAACTTTCCCAAGGAGGCTTTTGAGAGCCTCCCTGCACATTCGTCGTTCCTCAGCACTGAGCTCCTGCGACTGAAAAGAAAGAGGGTAAAAAGAAACTGCGTGATTCAAAAGCATCTGCTAAAATAGATAAAACCACAAGCCCATATCCAGACGTGTTACCTTCTCCTCCTCCTCCTCTGTCCCCCTTCTGTGTGGCTGGTAGCCGAGCTGGCACAGCGCCGCCATCACATCCCCCAGATGCTGCGTGAACACCAGCGCGGCGAGAGACGACACCTCAGCCAACCGCAGTAGAACGTTCGTGGTGGTAAGAAGGCGGCGTCCCGCTGCTGCTGTCGCCGCTCCACCACCACGGACAAGTTTTTCCACTGTGGCTCCGAAAGCCGAGCGGCGACCCAGCGGCACGCCCACTCCGGGGGCCAGGTAGGGGCAAAGCCCCAGAGAAACCACAAACTGAAGAGCGGCTCCGAGCGTCTTCTGCTGGGCAACGCTGAGAACGTCCGGCGGTAACGGCGGAGCCATCTCGGGGGTTTTTGTTTTCGCCGCAGACGGAGTGCAGCGCTGATTGAAGAGTTCCAGCTCAACAGAAAGGTGTCGTGCCAAGGTGAGGAGCAGCAAGAGACACTCCTGGACGAAGACCCACGTGGCATCTTCTGCATCACTGGAAAACCACTCTGACCCCTCAGCCGCGGCCATCGTCTCCTCCCTCCTCTTCCTCACCTCCGCGAAGCTGCTCTCGGTCTGAAGCTGCTGGAGGAGAAGGGCTCTGTTGGCCTGCAGCACTGCCAGCAGCGCCTCCCCGTGGGACGACTGAGCATCCCGCACACGCGCCTCTGTAGAGGACAACACAAAGAGGAGTGTGTTCAAGTGCTGCTGAGAAGTTGTGTTCATGTACAGTGACATTGGTCAATCACTTACTCAGAAAATATTTTAAAAAACATGAATGTGTCTGGAAATCATAGATAATTTAACGAGCGTTTTCTTTCACAGCAGGTGTTATGCCTCGATCAATGGTTAGAACAAAACAGTCACGTGACACACGCAGTTGGAAAACAATTAAATAATTGTCACGTGTAATATTTACTACATTTGCCCCGACTCTATATACTATAACGCTTATGTGATGCGTTATTGTGTTAAGTGGGAAACAAAGTTGAGAACACATTATACCTCAGAACTCGGGGCTCTGAGCTCGAAAGTCAGGCTGGTGAATTTCCTCTGACCTTTTGAGTGGAACTTCTGACTCGGAGGGGCGCTCCAGTTGCAACTTCTGACTCGGGGGTCGGTAATTCCGAGTTCCGAGATTAAAATGGAACCATAACACGGACTCCCGTGTTGCAGGTGCAATGGAGTTACAGTATAATAATAATAACAACAATAATAAATTTCATTTATAGAGCACTTTTTATTGCTAAAAGCAATCTCAAAGTGCTAAAAAAAGTATGAGAGTTTAACGATGGCAGTGGGGGCAGCCATGTCCTATATCGCGATACGAGATTTTGGACACAAATATTGTAGAGTATATAATCTCTACAGGTCATATATTGTTATTTATTTCATTCTTTTCAGTGTAATCCAAAAACAATTTTACAAAACAACACCCTTACACTTGAACACACATTCTATGAACAAAAAAGGAGCAGGAAGAAGAAAAAGTCTTATATTGTCCGCCCCTTTATATAAATAATGTAAATACAGATCATCCCTTTTTTTTAATTACTCAATACGTTCAGACTGTTTCAATATTTTTTCTTTGTAAGTTTTTTTTAAAATAAATGTTGAAATATTTGAGCAACATTTTAAATCATTGTGGAGAGAATAAAACTCCACAGTTTCCCTCCACATACAGAAACATTCACATCTGCTGTGGTGTGATGCGAGCACATGGACTTTAGAAGTTAAACTTTCCGTCTATGATCCTCATCGTGTGAAATATGAACAGCTTCTGTAAGTTTACAGGTCAAAGTAACTGTAACACATATCACCCATAAAGATCCAACTGTGAATAGTTTCTGATCATACGTCAGAACGTGTCAGTAACTCACCGTCGAGGGGTTTGGTGAGTGTGTTTATCGCGGCGAGGAACCCGGAAGTCATGTCGCCATCACGCGGACAAGTCACACGCAGGTCTGGACACGATTTACACCAAGTATTCTATTAAATATTAAGTATTTGACGTCGTTATGCCACGAGATGTGTTGTTGTTGTTGTGTCGCTCGTGGTGTCGTTCGGCTAAAACGTCTCAAAGTGGCGCTGAAATTATACGTCACCGCGCAGCGCCCTGCGATTGGCTGTTGGGCTGCGACGGTTTCCGGTTCTTTTTTGACAAACTTTATTGACACCATGGAGATATTACAATACAGGAAAAGAAGAACAGTATTGGAGGGAAATAAAACAAAACAAAAATTGATTTAACAACACGAGTAGAAATAAACCACAGATGTTAAGAGAAGGAAAGAAAAAAAAATTGAATTTGTCTAGAGATCTGGTCCATGGTGTTTCTGAGGAGACGGGATGTGTTTCATTTCTTCGTTCTACATTAAAAATCATAGCATAAAACGTATATATTTTTTAAAGAACTTGAAGAAATTGGCTTCATGGAATAAGACATCAGTTTCTGTGAGTTCTTTTTTGAGAGTATAAAGTGACTACAACTAGTGAGTGTGAAGAACCTTTTGATCTATTTGTGAAAATGCAAAAAAAATATTAAAAATGCCACTGCTACGTCTTCTATTTTGATCTTTTTAAAATTATTTCACCTTTTTACAATTCATTTTACTCGTATACGAGGCTCCTTGCGATTATTCATATGCTTGCTCTTTCTATACTAACTTGTCCTTGTATACTTTGCTTTTATTCTTTGTAATGTAACTTCGAGCAAAATCTGGCACAATAATTTCTCTTGAGGTTAATAAATACATTTCTATTATCTTATGAATAAGATGGTTCCACACCACAGACTATGTCCAGTTTAAAATCCAACTTCACCTGAATTTGTCAGATTGAGGTGTAATCAATTATCCCAGAGACACCACAGACTTTAAGACAGATGTGTGGGGAAATATAAAAATTACACTGTAGCTCAGTGTCCTACTAAAGCTGAATATTCAATAGTACCCTGGGACATTTGCCAAAAAGTGACCAACTTTTGCTGAATTCACCCATTTATGACAAACTACTGACAGACTCCAGTCAAGTCTCTGATTCAGAGATTACTGAGGAACCAAGTGAACGAGTGTGTTTGAGTCTACACACTTATGCTTCAGGAGAACAATCTGTTGACTCAGCTTGGTCCCACTGCACCTCATGCGAGGTTATTGGAAGACAATTCCCTCATGGCAGTGTAGTGGCACACCACATCTCAGTGGCCTGCACCAGTCAGGTGGACAAAGGTCTTCAAAGAACCGAACAATACTTTCAAATAGATGAATGTGACATGTTGTCATTGGATCAATTCAATCATATGACCTTTAACAGTCAGGAGTATTATTTTGTCAACTTAACGTGTGTTACGCGTGAAAACTAACGACACCCTGTGCAGTAGCAGATCTTGGGGTTGTATGCAAAGCTTCTAACAAAGATCCAGTTTGATCTTCTCGAGTAACATCCTTAGGCTTCCCTGGACTTTGACGAGTGGATGTCATCAGGATTGGATAATTGCATGAGTAAGTAGGCTCACTGGTTGTTAAAACGCAATAGATCTTTGACCCATTAGTCAAAAAGAAAAGTTAACAGTAGAAACAGAATGACTGACAGATATTAGGCACCACGGTCCAAATTAGTCTTTGAAGATTAACCATCGCAGTTACAAAGGCCATCTTAGGAAACATGAACATTTTAGAAGGTCACAATACACTTGTGCCCTTCGTACAAATCTGTCAAACACTGAAGTTAACAAGACACTGCTCAATTTTCCAATCAGAAGGTCAAATAATTTATGCAAATAAAGTCAACTTACTGGCTAACAAGTCAAATAATTAACCTCAACCCAGCTTCTGAAAACTGGAGCAAATTAGTATCCCAAGGTCTCAAATTGCAGGCAAGATGCTGCCTAATGACAATAGCGCCAGATTTGGCATGATGGGCATTTGAATACCTTGTCAAATGGAGCCCCTCCTTTCTAAAAAAAAAAAAAAAGGCAGCAGATTGTGGAAAGGTACAGTTCTAACAAAATCAATAAGTCACAGGAAACCAGCCGTAGTTTTAAGTTTTATTTGCATTGGATAATCTATTGTTAGCAGCAGCAATGAAGACACCTGTAAGTTAAAGACAAGAGTTAGTCGACCGTCAGTGCAGATATAGAAAATGTAGTTTCCAGAGAGTCGTCTTACCAGAAGACTCTCAGGAGCCACCTTTGGTCGGAGCATCAGCGGGACGGGTTTGCTCAGACGCTGCTTCCATGCGTCTGGATACAGGCATAAGAGGAGGAGGAGGAGGAGGAGCAGGCTCTCCTGGGATGTAGCGGGTTTGAGCAAAAACCTTCCTTCCCCGCTGGTAGCTTGAGCGAGAGCGGAAGGCAAAGACCGGCTCCAGATCAGACACGTCACTGAAGACTGGCTCAGGTTCCTCAGGGATCTCTGGTTCCCTAGCGCTCCCAGACCCGGCAGGGTAGTAGAAAGTGGCAGAGTCAGAGCCCTCATATAGAGGGGTTGCATCAGGCATGCTCC
Organism: Scophthalmus maximus; assembly: GCF_022379125.1. NCBI lineage: Eukaryota > Metazoa > Chordata > Actinopteri > Pleuronectiformes > Scophthalmidae > Scophthalmus > Scophthalmus maximus. The sequence continues at coordinate 25,663,365 of NC_061521.1, read as the reverse complement.
CTTCAAATCCACTAGCTGAGCTACCATGTGGAGCACTGCTGTCAAAACCAGAGGCTGCATAAGCGGCTGCATATTCACTGTCCTGAGGGCCACTGTAGACTTGCTCCATGAAACCAGCGTAGCCCTTGTTGAAATCTTGATTCTCAGCCATGTTGGTGGGGGTGCTGTAGAAATCTTGACTGCCGTAGTAACTGTCAGGGCTGGAAAAGGCATTTTGAGGAGCAGGAACAGTTTTGGAGAGACTTGGATAAGAGGAGCGTCTGCCAGAATTTGCCCCAACTCCACGGAACCTGCGCCCAGAATATGGCTGCCCCCTGGATCGTCGGTCAGCATCATTTGAGCCAGAGCCTGAGCAGAAACAAGTTGTTCAGCAGGAGACAAATCAAGACAGTTTCTCAAGTATATTTCATCATACCATAAAAAAAGGATCTTACCCCTTCTCAAATGTCCACAGACAAGGTGTCCAATGAGAAGAAATGAAAGCCACAGCACCCTGTATATAAACGCATCTTGGTTTTAGATCAGTTCACTTATTTAAATGTAATTGCTTATTTGATGTTTACTCGCCTCATTCTGCTGCTGATCAGGTCAATTCAGGACAGAGTTACAAGCTGATTAGTGACCGGTCCCCAAGAGTCTGTTCAAACACAACATGTGTTTCAACAGTCAATCCCTTATAATGTTGAACTAAAAATGACAGCTAAAGCATTTAAAAATTCTAAGAGAAATCCAATACATACCTGCTGTGAGCTACAGGAACCCGTCAGTAGTGGAACTCTGAGCTGAGAGCTGCTTTTATATGGTGAGCAGTGCAGAGAGGCTGATTGCTCAGTGGCAACAGCTTTTTCTGAAATACACCTGCCTGTGATTAATTGGCTGCAGTGGAAATTGTCAATTTTGCTTAGGAAGGTTCCCAACTGAGTGAAATGACCCAGAAGTATTTCATCGGCAGCCATGACAAGAGCTGTTCAGGTTCTTTGGGTGAACTCGGATCGTCCTTCCTATCGTCCTTTCATGTCTACTATTCCTTGACCTCAGTCGAAAACGTCATGAGGTCGTGGAAAGTTGTAAAGGAGGATTCATAGGATTTAGGAAAAGCCCATATTCATAGTCATATTCATACTCTTCTTCGGATTTAATTGTTTAGGTTCATGCATGGCGCGTCACGTTAAATATTGCTACTGCAAGTCATCATGTAAGTTACCCTTATGGTAGCTGAGGGTTAAAATTTGCATACATGTCTTTTGGTTTTCATGAATTTTGAGGATATTTGATAGCAGATATATGTATATGTAAGTGAGATGTAACTCACAAAAAACCTTGTACCAAAACATCCTGTCATCTAGTTTTGCGTTATCTTACATGAGAACTATTTAAAAGTAGTGGATCGTCATTGTTCTTATTATACTGAATTTGTGGAATGGTGTGAATCGTCTTCTTGTGTTGTCAAAGCGATGTAGCTACGGCCCTACACCCTCAACATGCGTCCGCCACGTAAAGTACCATCCCAGTCCAGTGAGGAGGGAGTGAGTTTTAAAATCCTTCAACACCAACGCTGCGTCGATGCAGACTTACTGACTTAGTGTTAGAGCCTAGAGCTCAAATCTTATTGTAGAATGGGTGAAAATAACAACGCAGTTACCAAACCAACAACCCATCTACCTCATTTGTGGAAACTTGGAGGCAGACAAAACTCCTTTAACGGGCCTGTGCTAAAACCCGTAATTGCAAACATAAAATCTCCAGTCTAACACAAATGTGCTGTGACGTACCTGGAGGAAAATTGAGGAAATTAAAGGGAACTAGTTGGCAAATATAATTCTAGCCAGTTTTAAAAAGGCTACAAGTTTATGGTTTCCATATTTTCCTTTTGTTGCTTCCAACCAGTGTTGTTTTTCCTCATTCGGCCTTTGGTACTATTTGTGTGTACCTGACTGGGCGTGGTTGCTGGTATCCTGCAGTTCATCTTTCACCCCTGAGCAGTATTTTAAGCCTGCTTTATTCTTCCAGATGCCACTAGTTCAGACACCCAGAGGAGTAAAATGTTATTGCCTCACTTGCTTGTAAGACTTAGTCTCCAAACCCATTTGATTACAGTAACTCCTACCTGCCAACACCCCTCATCCAGCCTGGTCCTTGTTTGCAACAATCTGTTCATTACCTGGAGATCAGTTGATCCCTTCGTCTGCTCAATCCTTTTCTAAAGTAGACAATACTCTTAAAACTGGTCTCTAGAGAAACTGAACCATTTGCAATGACTAAAATGTTCAGAGTACCCCAAGCTGACCCTTCTACACATGGTCTGAAAACCCAGTAATTTTTAATGTAGCAGGCATGGAGTTCCGTAGACCCAGTCCAAGCTGCTCCACTTAGAGTTTCTATCAGCCATGGAAGAAGTCTGTACTGGTTCCGTCATCTATGGCTTGCTAGATGAGGTTGGTGAAGTGTTTATTTAAATGTGGTCCCACGGAAACTGTTTCATGCATTCATCTTCAGCAGGCTTGAGTACTGTAACAGTCTCCTTACAGGTCTCGCAATAAAGCTAGACCGCTGCTGTTTTGAGACCAACATCGGAGGGATTTCTTTGCTATGAAACAGCCAGACCTCAGATCGTCTGGGACAGGTCTGCCTACTCTCCCCAGAGTCAGAACTAAACATGTAGAGGCAGTTTTCAGTTTTTATCCTCTACATATCTGGAAGAAAACTGCAGGTCTGCTGCAACTCAGATCTTTTAAATATTAAAGACTTTTTCACCGCTGCCTTTCAGTAAACCAATTTCTACATTTCTTGTATTGCAACTCTTTTTACCCATCTTATTCTTTTCATGTTTTTATTTTAAGGATTGCATTTTATATGCATTTCTTCCCAATGCATTTAAAGTTTTATGAAAATAATGACTTAGCATTAAATGCAAACTCCAAACATTGGGACAAAATACACTGGTCAGTCTTCTCAGGCAGCTGCAAAACATTAGCATCAGCCCATGAACCTTAGAGCCAAATTTAACATTAAAGTGAAGACCATGTACAAGACAAACTTTATGAAAGTCACTTTATTGACATGGATCGTGCTCATGAGGCAGCAGAAAGACATCTGAAAACATGGACCTGGAAGGCAAAGACATGAATTAAGTCAACAGATCAGATCATTTAGAAGATGCAGTGTAAGCGGAGTCTCACCATATTTAGAAGCCACCTTTGGTCGGTGCATCAGCGGGACGGGTTTGCTCAGACGCTGCTTCCATGCGTCTGGACACCGGCATAGGAGGAGGAGGAGGAGCAGGCTCTCCTGGGATGTAGCGAGTTTGAGCAAAAACTGCTCTTCCTCGCTGGTAGCGTGAGCGAGAGCGGAAGGCAAAGACCGGCTCCAGATCAGACACGTCACTGAAGACTGGCTCAGGTTCCTCAGGGATCTCTGGTTCCCTAGCGCTCCCAGACCCGGCAGGGTAGTAGGAAGTGGCAGAGTCAGAGCCCTCATATAGAGGGGTTGCATCAGGCATGCTCCCTTCAAATCCACTAGCTGAGCTACCATGTGGAGCACTGCTGTCAAAACCAGAGGCTGCATATGCGGCTGCATATTCACTGTCCTGAGGGCCACTGTAGACTTGCTCCATGAAACCAGCGTAGCCCTTGTTGAAATCTTGATTCTCAGCCATGTTGGTGGGGGTGCTGTAGAAATCTTGACTGCCGTAGTAACTGTCAGGGCTGGAAAAGGCATTTTGAGGAGCAGGAACAGTTTTGGAGAGACTTGGATAAGAGGAGCGTCTGCCAGAATTTGCCCCAACTCCACGGAACCTGCGCCCAGAATATGGCTGCCCCCTGGATCGTCGGTCAGCATCATTTGAGCCAGAGCCTGAGCAGAAACAAGTTGTTCAGCAGGAGACAAATCAAGACAGTTTCTCAAGTATATTTCATCATACCATAAAAAAAGGATCTTACCCCTTCTCAAATGTCCACAGACAAGGTGTCCAATGAGAAGAAATGAAAGCCACAGCACCCTGTATATAAACGCATCTTGGTTTTAGATCAGTTCACTTATTTAAATGTAATTGCTTATTTGATGTTTACTCGCCTCATTCTGCTGCTGATCAGGTCAATTCAGGACAAAGTTACAAGCTGATTAGTGACCGGTCCCCAAGAGTCTGTTCAAACACAACATGTGTTTGAACAGTTAATCCATTATAATGTTGACCTAAAAAATGATTTTAAAAACTCAATGGGAAAACCAGTTCCTACCTTCTGTGAGCTGCACAGGAACCCGTCAGTAGTGGAACTCTGAGCTGAGAGCTGCTTTTATATGGTGAGCAGAGCAGGTGGGATGATTGCTCAGTGGCAACAGCTTCTGCTGAAGGACACCTTCCCTGTGATTAATTGTCTTTTCCTCGCTACTATTTCTTGACCTCAGTAGAAAACGTCATGAGGTCAAGGAAACGTGTAAAGGTTTGTTTGCCAGAAGGATTACAAAAAAAAAACTACTCAACAGATTTTCATGAAACCTGGTGGAAGGAAGGGACACCTGCCAAGAAAGAACCTTATACATTTTGGCGCAGATCCTGACAACGGGGCAGATCCACTTTGACATTGTGAGACAGCTTGTTTTAAGACACTTTCACAAAACATCAGGAATATTACAGGGACTGACATCTATGGGTTTATAGTTGCGTGCGTATTCAATTAAATACAATCAAGCAGATTTTAAATGTGGTTTCATCAGGGGGATTGTTGGGCAGTGGCCTGAGGTTTTATGCTCTCTGCAGAGTACCAGTCTAGTTTTGACTGTCAGAGGAGGTTGGAAATTAATAAATTTATCTCTTAATTACGAGATCCTGAGATACTGAGATCTCGCAAGTGTTGCCAAACACAAGACAGTGAGCAATCATGGCGTTATCGCAATTGATCTGCTTTAATGCTGATTTCCTGTTTACCTTGGGACTTGGAAACTCGGAAGTCGGGTTTATCGTTCCAGTATGATCTCGGAACTCGGAATTATGCCCTCAGAGTCGGAAATTGGAAATGGAACGCCCCTGTGAGTCGGAAAAACATCACCACCCCGACTTCCGGGTCCGATTTCTGAGGTAAACAGGAACGCAGCATTACTCCCCCCTCTGTTTAAGACCCTGGGAAATATTGATGTCTCTTAAAAAATGAGGACGCCATAAATATATGCATGTCAACATTGGGCGGGCATCTGAAGAGGTTGGGATTATTCAGACGGAAAAGTCCAGGCGGCGTGTTGGAAGTCACCCTGTTCCTGCAGGAGACCAACATGGGATGCTTTATGGATATACATTTATGCATTTGAAATGGTCCATTAAGGTGAAAAACGTGGATAGTGTTTCCCAAATTCCCAAGATGATGTTTTGTTTTACTGTCACAGAGGAGCAAAAAAACCCAGAAAATATTCATATTTCAAAACCTGAAATCAGCGAATTATTATTACAAAAACTACTTGAACCGAAATCGATTTCCAAAATAGTTGGCAATTCATTTAGTAGTTGCTTACTAATCGATTAACTGTTGCAGCTCTAATGTGCAGCATGCAGCATTCACTGAATAGAAATTTAAAATCACAGCCCCTCCCACATGAGGTGTAAACACTGAAGCCCCTCCCCACTGCGGACCTAACCCCGCCCCCTCCCACATGAGCTGGAAAAACAGTGAAGCCCCTCCCCACTGCGGACCTAACGTCGCCCCCTCCCACATGAGCTGTAAAAATAGTGACGCCCCTCCCCACTGCGGACCTAACCCCGCCCCCTCCCACATGAGCTGTAAAAACAGTGAAGCCCCTCCCCACTGCGGACCTAACGTCGCCCCCTCCCACATGAGCTGTAAACAGTGAAGCCCCTCCCCACGACGGACCTAACCCCGCCCCCTCCCACATGAGCTGTAAAAACAGTGACGCCCCTCCCCACTGCGGACCTAACCCCGCCCCCTCCCACATGAGCTGTAAACAGTGACGCCCCTCCCCACTGCGGACCTAACCCCGCCCCCTCCCACATGAGCTGTAAACAGTGAAGCCCCTCCCCACGGCGGACTTAACCCCGCCCCCTCCCACATGAGCTGTAAACGGTGAAGCCCCTCCCCACGGCGGACCTAACCCCGCCCCCTGTGTGTTGGTTGCGTTTGACAGCCAAAGGAAAGTTTCTCTCGGAGTCTCCGACACCTCGCGACTGATCCACACTCGGCCTCGTCCCTCCTCTACGGAATCTGTCGGTGTTCCTCTTCTTTCTTTTTCTAAACCCAAGAATGGAATAAAGACGGGGAACAACCATGGTGGTGAACTCGGTGCACTGGTTTCGTAAGTGTCTGCGGCTGCACGACAACCCGGGGCTGCAGGAGGCCCTGAACGGAGCAGACACCGTCCGCTGTGTTTATATCCTGGACCCGTGGTTCGCGGGCGCCGCCAACGTGGGAATCAACCGATGGAGGTTCGTACAACAACACTGACGTTGACTCCACACAATAACATTTTTAAAAACGTGAACAACAGTTTTTGCGCCATTTTGTTTTGTAACGTGCCGCGGCTGGGAGTTCAGGCGTTATCGGGCCTCCGCTGCGCGACACGTCGGACAAGCTAACGCTAACGCTAGCTCGGACGCGCCGAACTCCGCAGCCGAAACGAGCAATTTAACGTTTGATCATGTTTATTTTCATAATTAACGAATGTAGGAGTGGAAGTATCACGTTTGTCGGAATCAGCTCAGTCCCCTGGTGTGTTCGGCGTATCTGTCAACTGTCAAGGAATTGTCAATTTTTTGTTATTGTCTGATAGAGTTGGAAATAAATAATATCCATAGTGCTAATAACACGGGGATGAGCAGCTACGTCATAATCACAATGGTACGTAGGAAAAATATCAAACGACTGAGAAAGTAAACAGTGTATAAAAGAATACACTCAAAAACAGTATATATGTATATATAAAAGACACAATATAAAAGTATATACATACATATATATATATATATATATATATATACATATATATATATATATATATATAACATGTATAGAGCACTCTCCATTGCTAAAATCAATCTCAAAGCGCTGAATTATATTTATATATATATATACATATACATTGGACTTTTTCTTTTTAAGTTTGTTGTATTATTTTCATAATCGATTAATCTGTCGATTATTTTCTCCATTAATCGATTAGTTGTTTGGTTCAGAAAATGGTTAAAAAATGTTGATCGTGTTTCCAAAAACTTCAAGATAATGATTTGTTTTGTCCACACACCAAAGATATTCAGTTCACTGTCACAGAGGAGCAAAGAAACAAGAACATATTCACCTTTTAAGAAGCTGAAATCAGAGAATATGGACTTATTTTTCATAAAAACTACTTGAACCGACTAATCGATTATCACCATAGTTGCCGATTCATTTAGTAATCGATTACTGATCGTTCAACTGTCGCCGCTCTGCAGGTATGTGGTGAACTTGCCGACACAGTGCGAAGGGTCTGTGGAGGTGAAGCTCTGTGTCTCTGCTGACGTTTCCCTGGTCGTGTGTCTGTGCAGGTTCCTGCTGGAGGCTCTGGAGGATCTGGACAACAGTCTGAAGAAGCTCAACTCCAGGCTGTTTGTGATCCGAGGGCAGCCCACCGATGTTTTCCCGAGGCTCTTTAAGGTCTGTGTTCTTTGACCACTTCCCGTCGTGTCGTGACGTGTTGTGTCTGTCACCGTCCAAAACTTAAAACACATAAACACCAAAGGTTCCCGACGAAAAGATCCACAGGCGAATAACTTTTAGTTCATGTTAAAATATTGTGTCAATAAAATATTTTATATGAAATATACTAAAGTCTGACTTTGATGAACACCAAACATACGTATGATAATGGAACTTGAATCAAAATCACACTACAGACAGAATTATGCTCTTAAAAATATGAGGGGAAAAAAATATTATCTGATATATTGCAATATCCTCAGGAAATAATCTGTTCATAATTTATTTCTAATTGCTAATTTCAATAAATATTCCTACAGGAAAAAAAATTGTAAAAATAAATAAATGTGGTAGTTAAAAATGTAGAAATAAATATGTATATATATATATATATATATATATATATATATAAAAACAATTAAATGTAAAAATGAGAAATGTATAAATAAAAAATGAGAAATGTATAAATACAAAAATAAATGCAGTAATACAAAATTTGGAAATGTAGAAATAAATACATTTTGAAATAATTTTTTAAAGAAATGTATCAAATAAATAAATAAATAAATAGATGTAGGAGTAAATAAAAATAGTTAGAAATGGAGAAATTATCTTTTTCATCACAAACTGTATTTTTTATTATTTCTTTCTGCATTTATTTATGTATTTATACTTATGTCAGTGTTGGTCCTTCATACACTGTGTCTTCACTGTGTAGAAGTGACTTTACTTTTGTTTGGATCAGTGACACAAAGTGAACAAACATGTAAGGCATGTTCAGATATGAAGCGCACCCACGCCTACAGTGACTGATGCAATGATGAATGTAGCACTGAGCGGTGACATCATCTGAGTGGACGAGCCAAGAGTCAACTTCCATGTTGTGGTTTATTGTGACTGAGCTCACAGTTTACTGATCGACCTGCTGAAACACAGACAACAACGTGACAGCAGCTGCAGGTCGTGTTAACATATTTATGTGGAGATTTCCCCACCCGGGGGGATTATGTCCAGGCCAGGAAGGGAGAGAAGATCAGGCGCTCGCCATCTCTATTCAGCAGCCGTTAGATAACAAAACTGTTAATTCTACTATCACCATCTATCATCTTCTAACTTAGCTGAACTAACAGACGTGAAAAAATACATCTTTGTTTTGCACTGACCGTCCACGGTCGCCGTCTCCTGAGCTGCTGCTCGAACAGAAGCGTTGTTCAAACTGTGACCCGGTTTAATTTCATGCACGTTGATGAGCTGGATCACAGAAAACACGACATTCGCCCCGGACGCTTGGAAGTTTTGACCCTTTTTTCAGTGTTGAAAGAGGCTGTGAAATAAGAAAAGATACTCCAACTCAATGTTAATTATTGTTATTTGGAGACAAGGATATTAAATAATATGCAAATATTTTGTGGCGGTGCAGGAGTGGAAGGTGACCAGGTTTTCGTTTGAATACGACCCCGAGCCGTACGGGAAGGAGCGGGACGGCGCCATCATCAAGATGGCCCAGGAGTTCGGAGTGGAGCCCGTCGTGAGGAACTCGCACACCCTCTATAACCTGGACAGGTGAGTCACACACACACACACACACACACACACACACACACACACACACAGGTCGGGAGGTAGAGACACTGATATTATGAATTTGTGTGTATAAATATTGTTTATGACACGTTATAAATTTGTTTTTGTATGCAATTGCTTTTTATTTTAATTTGTTGGAAATAAAGAAAAATTTAATGAAATGAAAAAAAAGTCATAAATTAATCTGAAATTATTTTACTTGACAAGAAATCTTGAAATAAGTCTGTTCACTCTAGTAATAAGTAGGTAAGTGAAGAGTTCGAAAGTAGACACAAGTAAATATCATGTAAAACAAGAAAGTTAATATCATATTTCAAAATCTTAGATTTATTAATCTTGGTACAGAACAATCTGGATCTTTATTGTCATTGCATGTTATACAACGGAGTGGTCCAGTAGCAGCATAAGAAATAAGTTATAAAATATATACACACAAGAACATGTCACCCATGACCACATGCACATTCATACCCATACATCTTTAAAATATGTACTAATTATAAGAGGGGTTGGGAACATGTAACTGCAGGTCACACCTCCCTCCATGAGCCTGCACCAGGTGGAGCAGTGAGTCAGAACGTTTCCAACGACACTGGTTGAGTCTTTTACACGGAGAGTTACAGCACAGCATTACGTAATGAAATGGAGTGTGTGTGTGTGTGTGTGTGTGTGTGTGTGTGTGTGTGTGTGTGTGTGTGTGTGTGTGTGTGTGTGTGTGTGTGTGTGTGTGTGTGTGTGTGTGTGTGTGTGTGTGTGTGTGTGTGTGTGTGTGTGTGTGTGTGTGCTCAGTCAGTCGACCAATAGGAAGCTTCCCCCTGAGCGAATGATCCAAGTTGTATAAGAGCTTCACTCCTCAGCTGCAGTGGAAGGAAACAAACGTTTAGGTTCATTTTATTAATTACACAAATACATTTTTTGCTCAGCTGCATCCTGCTGGATCCGTGTGTCTGTGATATGTCTGCCTGGTTACCATGAGAGCGTCTGTGAATATTCATGCTTCTCTGAGGGTTGATGTTTATTAACCCCTGAACTATTGTTGAGCTCCGTTATTACTGTTTAATCACCTTGTTATTGTTGTCAACATTGTGTATATTTGATCATATCATTAATCAAATTATTCTCCAAGTCTAAACAAACCTACCAAGGATTTGGACAAACAAAATGCATAATAATAAAATAAATATTTATTATTATTATTTAATATTACATTTCCCCCTTTTTTTTTAGTAAATTATTGACTGGAGGTCGATGCAAATACTGATATTAGGGAGAAATCAATTTACAATTCCGATATCGGCCCATATATATATATGTATGTATGTATGTATGTTTTTGAAAAAAATGGCAATCATTCCTAATGACAAAGAAATGTAATTGAGACTTGACATTTTGCAATTTTACTGTAAACTTAATCATGAATAAATATAAATGAAAAGAAATGCATCCATCCATTATCTATATCGCTTTATCCTCCCATGGTTGTGAGGAGAGAGAAAAGAAAAACCACTCACAAAAAAAACCTATAGAACTTAAATTTATACATACTTAAAATATACATAATGGTTTTAAATGTAAACAGGAATGCGAAAAAAAAATTCTGTTAAACAAAAGTTTTCATATTGGCAAAGAAAAATGCAGATGTAGTAAAATTACAACATGTTACTATTCCATAATAAAAGACGACAACAGTGAAAGATACTGTAGAAAAACGTGCACCTGCGCCTGTTATTGCTTCCATACCTGAAACTGCACCGTCCTCATGCATCCGACACTCTGAGGATATTTGAGCAGAACGCGCCACTGATTATTAATATCCTCCTTCTCTGTCTTCTCCGTGTTGGCGACAGGATCATCGAGATGAACAACAACAGCCCCCCTCTGACCTTCAAGCGCTTTCAGACCATCGTGAGCCGACTGGAGTTGCCACGGCGACCCCTGCCGCCCGTCACCCAGCAGCAGATGGACCAGTGCCGCACCAAGATATCGGACAACCACGACCAGCTCTACAGTATCCCGTCGCTGGAGGAGCTCGGTAATCCACCACTGTTCTCTCCGTACGGCGGTCGTCAACTAACGTTACGTTACACCTCGGACCTCGGAAGTCGGGGTGGTGATTTTTTGTTCCAACCTCTCGGAGGTCGTAATTCGTTATGTAAAACACCAAATGATAAAATGGAGTTTAGCTTGATTCATACAGGACAGTTCGTTCCCCAGCAGTAACAGTAACAGCTGTGTCCCGTCTCGTCTCCAGGTTTCAGGACGGCTGGTTTACCTGCAGCTGTGTTCAGGGGAGGAGAGTCCGAGGCCCTGGACCGACTCAACAAACATCTGGACAAGAAGGTAAACTGACGTCCAGACCCTCCATTACTGGCCTGGTATCCAGACTAGTTTTCAATCCGTTTTCATTCTTTAATACTGAGTTGTGTAACGAGACTTATTTGTATTAGTCATTAAGGTATCTGCGTTCCGCTCAGAAACGTCCCCGGGATCTGTTCCTCTAAAAAATCTGAACATATGACAAATAAGGTCGTCCACGGTGTGAGATCGTCAGATCGCCCTACGATGAGAAGTGTAAATCGGTTTCAGATAAAGACCAGAGTCTCACCAGGTTTTGAGAACTTTAGGATTTTGTATGTGTGTGTGTGTGTGTGTGTGTGTGTGTAGGTGTGGGTGGCGAACTTCGAGCACCCTCGGGTCAACACCTGCTCTCTGTACGCGAGTCCCACCGGCCTCAGCCCCTACCTGCGCTTCGGCTGCCTGTCCTGCAGGGTTCTATACTACAACCTCCGGGAGCTCTACATGAAGGTACCGAGGGTTTCTGTCACGCCATCTCAGACGTTCTCTGGCGTCCTGTCACCTTTAGTTCTCTGACAGTCTTTAAAGATCACCGTTCCTCTTCCTCTCTCTGCGTCAGCTGCGTAAGCGCTGCAGTCCTCCCCTGTCGCTGTTCGGCCAGCTGCTGTGGAGGGAGTTCTTCTACACCGCCGCCACCAACAACCCCAACTTTGACCGCATGGACGGCAACCCCATCTGCGTCCAGATCCCGTGGGACCAGAATCCCGAGGCGCTGGCCAAGTGGGCCGAGGGCCGGACGGGTTTCCCCTGGATCGACGCCATCATGACCCAGCTGCGGCAGGAGGGCTGGATCCACCACCTGGCCCGGCACGCCGTGGCCTGCTTCCTCACCCGGGGAGACATGTGGATCAGCTGGGAGAGCGGCATGAAGGTAGGACGGAACTCAAACACACACACACCTGGCGTCTGCATTCACACGATCTGGTTCTGGTTCTGAGTGTGTGTGTGTGTGTGTGTGTGTGTGTGTGTTGTTGCAGGTGTTTGAGGAGCTGCTGCTGGACGCAGACTGGAGCGTGAACGCCGGCAGCTGGATGTGGTTGTCCTGCAGCGCCTTCTTCCAGCAGTTCTTCCACTGCTACTGTCCCGTCGGCTTCGGACGGAGAACGGACCCGTCGGGAGACTACATCAGGTATAGACTGAATCTCAGCTTCCGTGTTTAATCTGCAGCGAACGGGACGAACATTCTTGAAACGATTGTCTTTCCCACGCAGGCGTTACATCCCCGTCCTGAAGGACTTCCCCAACCGGTACATCTACGAGCCCTGGAACGCCCCCGAGTCTGTGCAGAAGGCGGCCAACTGCGTGGTGGGGGTGAACTATCCCAAGCCGATGATTAACCACGCGGAGAGCAGCCGGCTCAACATCGAGAGGATGAAGCAGGTCTACCAGCAGCTGTCCCACTACAGAGGCCTCAGTAAGTCCGCGTGGTGAGCCGGGGCGGCCGTGGCTCAGGATGTAGAGTCGGTCGAACATCGAACCAAAATGAAGAGGTTTGAACGTTTCCTCGGGCCACGGTCCGGACCAATGAACATACAATTTGTTCCGACCAAAAGAACTATGTTTTCGGACTTTCTGACCAATCACAGGAAATTGAGGCAGCGAGCTACGGTATCATAGAAGAAGAAGACAACAGATATTTGAAATGTGTCCCTGTTTGGGTGATGTAGAGAAGATAATAAGTCTCAGTCCATCACATGGAAAGATAAATCAGGCGTCAGGCATCACGAGTTGCCACTCTTAACATGTCTGCCAAGTTTTCGTGAGACACAAAGCGTCACTCAAACATGTATTCGTATTTGATGGCGAACAATGCGTCACCATGGCAACAGCGTTTGACAGTGTAACATCAGCCATGAGTCACAACGTGTGTGTGTGTGTGTGTGTGTGTGTGTGTGTGTGTGTGTGTGTGTGTGTGTGTGTGTGTGTGTGTGTGTGTGTGTGTGTGTGTGTGTGTGTGTGTGTGTGTGTGTGTGTGTGTGTGTGTGTGTGTGTGTGTGTGTGTCAGGTCTTCTCGCGTCGGTACCAACAATCCAGGAGGAGGCGGAGCCACCGATGACGGACGAGTCTCAGACGAGCAGCGGACCTGGTACGAGGAAACACGGGATAAATCTGGGATTTTAGGAAAAAGTCACATTATTCATTCGCAGGAGATTTTTATTTAATTTCTTTGTGTTTTTCCAGGCTCTCCTCTCGGAGACGAGTTCGACACCGAAGCGGCTCCTGATTCGTCCACGGTTGAGGTCTGTGCGTCGTCCACCTTCGTCTCACATCCGGAGCTGAACGACCCGCTGACGCTCTGCGCCTCCTCGGGCTCACAACAGCCACCGACGCCCCCCGCCCCTCTTCACTCTGCGGCTCCTCTCTCCCCGACCTCGCCGTCCGCCCTGACTCCTCCTCCATCAATGTCCAAACCTTCCTCCCCGTTGTCCTCCTCCTCCTCCTCATGTCCCGCCATGTCCCCGGCCCCGAGTCCCGCCGCCGGCGTCCTGGCTCACCAGACTTTTCCCAAGAGAAAAGGCGTCGCACGCAAGATGCGGCGCAGCATCAGCCAGAGGCAGCGAGCCCGGCTGGGTGGCGGCGCCCCCTCAGGACGGGAGGAGGTGGGAGGCGACGAGAGGATGGAGGAGGAGACTTCTGGATATCAGCAGTGACACGAGGTACAATCTACAGAATCTACATTTAGAAATATATTTAGTGTTATAAAGTGGGCGTCGTTGTTACATATGGTAACATACGGTGTTATGATTTGTTCTTTAACCCAGCGTCTCCATGAATTAGTACCTGGGAAAATCTTAATGAATCCCAAAAAAATAATAATAATAATTCCTGGACCTGTCAGTTTGTCCATTTTACTGGTCCATTAATCATCCTTTCTCCAAAGTGTCGTGGAAATCTATCGTCCTGCTGACAAACAAACAAACAAACAAACAAACAGGCGTGAAAACTTAATATTCATATTTAATAATAACCAGACGCACCCATGACGCGACAATTCGCTTCATGCTTGGTGTGAATGCAGAATTACAGTTACTGTGTCAGACACCTGAGAGCTCAGTGTGACGGAGGATTCCCTCTTTCTGTGACTGATTTAATGTTATTATGATTATTATTATGATGATTATTACCTGCTGTGTTTCCGTCCAAGTGGCTAAAACAGTGTTTTTCTGCTCTGGTTTCAGACGTCACGTCTTCAAACGTCCAGAGTCGGGCGACTGCACACATGAACACACACAAACACCACAACACGTGGATCAGTACAAAAAGCATCTAACTCACAATTCACTCCAGAATGAAACAAGTAAAACTCATTTGGACACGTTCGGTCCAGAGCGACAAAATAATTCTTATACGACGAAAACAAAAAGGTCATAACACTATAAAGTATTTCAGGTGAGTGATGAGAAACTTTCTCTTGTACAGTTTCGTCTCCGAGACACTAAACGTCGTCGTCGTACTGACCCGCTCCGCTCGTCCCGACGCTCCTTCTCCTCCGTGTTCCGGGAAAGTGACTCAAAGCTGCAGGTTTTTGACACTTTACAGTAATAATTTTTGTAGAATTGTGTCTTTATGAGATTTAATAAGTTGTGTGGGAGTTACAAACCAGATCGTCCCGGGTTCTGGACAGTACAGGGCTAAAAAAAAAATTTGCACATAAACAAACTCCTCTTCTTCAGATTCACTGTCCTCGGCTCAAATGTATTAAAATGTTATTTTTTAATGTCGTAGTTCCTCTCACTGTACAGTTGTGGTTTGTATTCAGTGATGGAGAAAAGGTTTTGGTTCTCGTTGTGACTTGTGGCCCCTCATGGAAAATTGTTGGGTATTTCTGTTCATGTGACCCTGATGATATCGTTCAGGACCATTTTTTAATTTTCTCCCAATGAAGCTGAAATATTCCATATATGGGCGCCGCCATCTTAATAATAATAATATTTATCATACATTTTATTCATGTGCTCCTAAAACCAGAACGTGAACATACATCAGTGTCATAAGAACTATCCACAATGAGAGAAACCATCTTTGACAAACATTTATTAAACGTCAACTTTGATTATTTCTTTAGTTTGGCCCCATCTGCTAACATGGGAGGGGGAGGGGCTTATGACCTTTGCTGCAGCCAGACACCAGGGGGCGATCAGAATGTTTTGGCTTCCCTTTAGAGGAGCCGTCACGTCATCCATCTTTATTCACAGTCACTTCAATGTGACTGTTTTAATATCTGAGGTCAGTTAGGGAACATAATGTTTTTGGGTCCTTTTTTCCTTGTCCTCTTTATTTCATAAACACTCGGCTCTGATTGGACGTCGCTCTAGTCGGTGAAGTTGTAGCAGTTGATGATTGAAACACTAAGTTAATGAGACAAATTAATTCGAGACACTTTAGCTGCGGCACACGGGGGGAAATATGAAGGTGAGACCAAAAAGTTTTTACAATTTGCCATATAATAGTTTTTTATCTTGGTAATTGAAAATGCTGCTTTTGTGGGAAAAAAGAAAAGAATGTAGAGAGAAAATGGCGTGTCGCTCTCCCCCATATATGTTGAACAGAGTTTGTATATAAAATATATAAAACCATTTCCTGTCTTGTTTACTGACGGTCTGTTTGAGGGGGTTTCACAAAGACAAATTCTGCACATTTTAAGATTTTCATAATCTCTTAATCTGCCGGTAATTTTGCGGATTAATTGATCAATAATTAATCTGTAAATCGTCAGAAAAGGACAAAGTTTGCTTTTTAAAAAAAAGGCCAGTTTTATTCATCCACATAACAAATGTAATTGTTTTAATGTTAAGTAAGTAAATCTGATGAGAAAAGCACTTTATCTTGAAATCAACTGTCAATCATCATTTGTATTCTATTCTATATATTCTATAAAATGAAATATTCCGCCCTAAAACTGGATGGAAGCTTACACTGAGTTTATTTTCTCTACAAACATAAATAAATAATGGAAATGTCAGAATTGGTTTCCCACTAATATAAAAAAAGATTCAACATTTTTCTTTGAGAGAAACCAAAGTCGAACACCAAGAAAAAATGCAAATATGATTTTTAATGCGTTGCACATAGTGTTGATGAATGTAGCATGTGCTTGTGAAACCTCCTGACTGTCGCCTGGATGTGTCAAAGTTTCCCCACAGATGGATTTTATTTTTTTTAAGACAGACCTCGGCCTGTAGGGGGCGCCACACCGCTGGTGTTCAGGGCAAAGTGGGAAGCTCGTGAAGTTTGTTTTAAATCCTGGAGGGTAAAAAGGACGAATCAGTCGACAGGGACGAAAAAGAACGAGGTCTGTGAAGCTCACTAGTTTCCCACTTCCCCTGAACGCAACACCAGCTCTGATCAGATGCGGCGCGAGGCCCTCGAGGGCCACGGGGTCTGTCTGTCTGTCATCTGTCTTTCATCTGTCTGTCTGTCTGTCATCTGTCTCTCTGTCATCTGTCTGTCTGACATCTGTCTGTCTGTCATCTGTCTGTGGGCGACATGGATATTTATTTGTTTTGTATTGTACAAAAAGAGAGTTTATTTTCATTAAAAGTGCTGAAGGACTTTGAGTTTAATGGTGATTTTTCTGTTTCGTGCCGTTCCACGTAAAAACACGTTCAAATGCTCAAATGAATCTGAGAAAGTTTGATTTGATAAACTCTGACTTGTACAGGAAGTGGTTGAACCTGACGGATCTTTGACCCAAAGCTTTCGTGACGTGTTCGTCCCATGTGGATGATGTGAGACGTCCAGAGTTTGAATACCTGAGCATGTCTCTGATTTGACCACGTGTTAGTGGCGGTGGTCACGAAGTCTCATGTTCTACTTGGTTATGAGAGAACAGTGTGAGCTGATGACAAAACTCCTGCTGACGTTAGATCAAACTGGAATCTTTACTGACCATCAGAAACACGAGTACGGTGGCCCTGAAGTCGAATCACAACGACAGATAGGAAAAAAACAAAATGACAAATCAAAAAAAACACAACGGCAAAGTGTTGTTTTACTGTTTGTCCTTCAAGGCCACCGTACATGAGTCCTCCCTGTCAGATCACTGACGGCTCCAAGAAACAGATTTTATCCGTTATTATTTAATCTTTTCCTCCCAATTTCAGTTTTTAACTTTTTGTTTTGTAATGGTTAAAAAAACAGCATCTCAACAGTACGTTCAATTTCAAATGCACATAAAGAATTTGATGATACGGTTAAATTACTATACAATAATAAGCTTTAATAAAAAATAATGGACCTTGTGATTGAGCCAACTGATGGAAAATAGTCTGCAAACAAACACAGCACTGTTTCCGTGGCAACAATATGTTCAGTGGTGAATGTAAATGGCCGACAGATTCATAAATGATTTTTACAGCACGCTCTCTGAAACGAACACGAACAGATTTGTGCTTTTGGTCAACGACGTCCTGATTCTACAAATCACTGTTTACTACTGAAGCTCATTCATTAGAACAGACAGTCATACACAGAGGTGCCCGTCTGGGAGACTGAGTGACTGAGTCAGTGGGCGATCGCTTCCCTTTCTACTGATAAAACAACTGCGGCTCTGTTGACTGACTCGTTAGCCACTGGTCAGATCGCTGCTGACTGTATACACACATACACATGTATATAGACACACACATACACATGTATATAGACACACACATACACATGTATATAGACACACACATACACATGTATATAGACACACACATACACATGTATATAGACACACACATACATAATCTTATGTGGGTCACATGAATGCACAAACACACACACACACACAAACACACACACACACAAACACACTCACTGTTCATTTGCCTCAACTCACATAAATTGCCAGAGGCAGATGCACTGATGACGTCATGCCCTGCTCTGATTGGTTGGCCTCGGCTTCCTCCTCCCTCCTCGTCCGTGCTGCCGTCTCCTCCCTGTCAGTCCTTGTTCATCCCGTGTCTGTTCCACACCTCCCCTCTCTCCTCCCCTCTCTCCTCCCCTCTCTCCTCCCCTCTCTTCCTCTCTTCTCTTCCTCTCTCCTCTCCTCTCCTCTCCTCTCTTCCTCTCTCCTCTCCTCTCTCCTCCCCTCTCTCCTCCCCTCTCTTCCTCTCTCCTCCCCTCTCTCCTCCCCTCTCTTCCTCTCTTCCTCTCTCCTCCCCTCTCTCCTCTCTCCTCCTCATCTCTCCTCCCCTCTCTTCCTCTCCTCTCTTCCTCTCCTCTCTTCCTCTCTCCTCCCCTCTCTCCTCCCCTCTCTCTTCCCCTCTCTTCCTCTCCTCTCTTCCTCTCTCCTCCCCTCTCTCCTCTCTTCCTCTCCTCTCTTCCTCTCCTCTCTTCCTCTCTCCTCCCCTCTCTCCTCCCCTCTCTCCTCTCTTCCTCTCCTCTCTTCCTCTCCTCTCTTCCTCTCTCTTCCCCTCTCTTCCTCTCCTCTCTTCCTCTCTCCTCCCCTCTCTCCTCCCCTCTCTCCTCTCTTCCTCTCCTCTCTTCCTCTCTCTTCCCCTCTCTTCCTCTCCTCTCTTCCTCTCTCCTCCCCTCTCTCCTCCCCTCTCTCCTCTCTTCCTCTCTCCTCTCCTCTCTCCTCCCCTCTCTCCTCCCCTCTCTCCTCTCTTCCTCTCCTCTCTTCCTCTCCTCTCTTCCTCTCTCTTCCCCTCTCTCCTCTCCTCTCTTCCTCTCTCCTCCCCTCTCTCCTCCCCTCTCTCCTCTCTTCCTCTCCTCTCTTCCTCTCTCCTCCCCTCTCTCCTCCCCTCTCTTCCTCTCCTCTCTTCCTCTCTCCTCTCCTCTCTTCCTCGCTCCTCTCCTCTCTTCCTCTCTCCTCCCCTCTCTCCTCCCCTCTCTTCCTCTCCTCCCCTCTCTCCTCTCCTCTCCGCTCAGCTCTTCCCCAGGAAGATGATGAAAGTGATGATGAGGATGATGTGACACCGGGGCCAACCAATGACGGGGCGAGCAGGGCAGCAGGAGGGGCGTGTCTCGGAGGCCGAGCTCGGATGCTGATCGATGCTGAGGCGACCGAGGCGGAAGGAGAGAGGGGAAGAGAGGGGAGGCAGAGGAGGGTGGGAGAGGCCTAGCCCGAGCCGAGGAGCGCCGACACTGGCCTGATACGAGGACGGGGAAGAGCAGGAGGAGGAGGAGGAAGAGGAGGAGGAGGAGGAAGAAGAAGCTGCCGCCTGTCAGAGGGGCATCAACCTGCTGTCATGGATAAATATCGACCAAAGAGACCGACCACCCTGGCTCTGTTCCCTCAGCTGCCACGAGCCGGCACCCAGGTACGACTGGGAGGGTCCCCTGTTTTCATACTGTGTGTGTGTGTGTGTGTGTGTGTGTGTGTGTGTACGTGAATCCATCCTGGGAGGATCCTGCCTTCAGAATGAGACAGCATTGTACGGCTGTCTATTTGTGTCTGCTGTTAGGTGTGTGTGTGTGTGTGTGTGTGTGTGTGTGTGTGTGTGTGTGTGTGTGTGTGTGTGTGTGTGTGTGTGTGTGTGTGTGTGTGTGTGTGTGTGTGTGTGTGTGTGTGTGTGTGTGTGTGTTCCTGCTGGCAGTGGGTCAGCCCTGGACGTGGCTCAGCTGTAGCTCTGTGTGATGCAGCGCATCCGGGAAAAACAGGCTCCTGTTTTTTTCCCGTATCCGTGACAACATATATCTCCTGCAAATTCCGGTATTTGACGAATCAATATTCATAACTCGTGAGTCTGTGTCGTGTGGCCGACTTGTGGCAGGCGGTACAGTAGGTAGGGAGGCGAGCGGCTGCGGGTTCGGTGACTTGCTCAAGGACACGCGGGCTGTTGTCGTGACCCTGATTGTGAAGCTGAAGCTCATGAAATATATAAAAGTATATTTATGAGAGATGGTCGAGCCGCAGCAGAACTTTCTGGTGAGAGAAGATTCAGTACGAGAGGAATATGTCGACAAAGACAAAGTCTAGACGCATCGTGCGATGTGTACGGGGGTGTTGTGGTTCTCTACATGAGGACGTACAGTAGTTTCCTGGCGTGTCCCTTTAAATGTCTGACATCCTGTTTGCTCAGCCGGTCCCGATCAGATCAGAGTCATCAACATCAACATCAGAGACGACGTTCCTCACCGGCCATTTGTTTCTGTGGCGGCTTTCGTCTGTTAAGGCCCGGATGATATTAATAATACATGATGATCAGATGTGATCACATGTTATTTAACAGATGAGGTGGAAGAGTTAGAGTCGGGTTTCAAACCCACTTTCATTACCCTCATTCAAAATCTAGCGATGTTACATTTTTTTGCATTTGCAAACACGTTGAAAAACAAAACCTCAAATATTTCTACCTTTTGTTGGCTGACGAAGTAGCAAACTGATTTACCAACAGTGTGAACTATGGATTCAATTGACAGTATTTACGGTGATGGGGAGAGACTGTACAGACTGAAAGTAGACCAAAGTGTGTGAAGCCTGTCTTCTGTGTCCTGACCAGCAGAGGGCGACTCTGTGAGAACGTGACTCGACTTCTCACTTGATCTATATCGTCAGTAAAACATTTTCCTGAGGAGTTTATGGTTCAATCTCTAGTTTCAAGTCTTCTTCAACACATGATATCATTTTGTACATTATGGTTCATTTACAGTCAAACAGACCGTAGAGCGACGGATGTGTTGGGGGCGTGGATACAGTGTGATTGACAGCTGGCACCGTCCAATCGGTGCATGGTTGCAGGTTGTAGGTGGACGAGCTCTCAGTCAGGCCACGCCCCCAATTCTACAGAGCAAATTCCTTTTGCATCCTTTCATATTTGTGTCATCTGATGAGAAAAATGCGTTTCGTCACGTCCTCCTGGAATTTTCTAAAGATGGCCGACAATCGACGGAACGTTCCAAGTGAACATCAGACAACTTTCTTTTACGACCTATCAACATGAAGAATATTCAACAACAAGATAATCACTGAATCTTTATAATGTGTATAACGTATAACGTTCCTCTCCTCTGTCGCTTTCCCGCCACATTTCTGCCGCTGTCAGAGGAAACGGAAAATACGAAGCTACTTTACAACCAATCACGTTGCGATCTCTTAAAACAACCGCGACCACGTAGCTGCGTCTACGTTTATAAATTCTCAAATGTGAATATTACAAGAGAATATGACAAAAAGCAGATGATGTTTACATCACAGTCAAGTTTAATCTGCTCCTCACACTTTAACTGTGACGTCCATCAGAAGTGATCAGTCACGATCTCTCCGGTCACTCGCCGAAGAAACAGATGAGGATTTTAATTTTTTTTTTGGTGTCAGTTCAATCTGTCCATGATCTGATCATTCCTGCTGAGCTGGGGACTTGTAGTCTCTGTGGATTATTATTATAGATACAGTAAGTTTCCACCGTCGTGCTGCTTCAAAGACTTTCTCACGTTATCACGTGTAACACATTGGAAAATACTTCAGACAGCTTCTGCAAATTTAACCTTTGAATTCCAAACTGAGGTGCGACTTCTTTTCTTAAAGGCCACATTGTAGAGAAGGTCTCCTGCAGGAGGAAACGCTCCGTCTGCAGCAGCGGTGATGCAGCGGTGATGCGGCGTGTCGGGCTGAACGCAGGCGGTGGAACAGAGAAGGAGACGGAGGTGTAACGTTACCACAGATCGAGCAACGCAACTCCCGCTGAGAAGCAACTGTTGTTCCTGCTGGTCCGTCGTCCAGGGACACGTTGTTCTGTCCTGTTTCTATTGGTCAGGACACTTGACGCTGTTTCAGACATTGTCCTTTGTGTGAATGTTTTTAAATCTGGTACCAAGACTACGGTGGCCCTGAAGTGGAAACGACAAATAGGAAATCACAACGGCCAACAAAAAAAAACAAATCAAAAAAGAAGAACAACAAATCAAAAAGAACGACAACAAATCAAAAAGAACGACAACAAATCAAAAAAGAAGAACAACAAATCAAAAAGAACGACAACAAATCAAAAAGAACAACAAAAAAATCAAAAAGAACGACAACAAATCAAAAAAGAAGAACAACAAATCAAAAAGAACGACAACAAATCAAAGAAAACAACAACAAATCAAAAAAGAAGAACAACAAATCAAAAGAACAACAACAAATCAAAAGAACAACAACAACAAATCAAAAGAACAACAACAAATCAAAAGAACAACAGCAACAAATCAAAAGAACAACAACAAATCAAAAGAACAACAACAACAAATCAAAAGAACAACAACAAATCAAAAGAACAACAACAACAAATCAAAAGAACAACAACATAAACGTCTTGTCTCTGTCACTTCAGGGCCTCCGTACAATACTCCTTGATTTATACATGGATTTTTTTGGGCCAGTAATAGAAATGGATTCATCTGGATTTCGTCGTGGTTGAGCTGGTTTGAGGGGCGGCTGTGGTTCAGGAGGTAGAGTGGGTCGGGCATCAACCAGAAGGACGGTGGTTCGATCCCCGGCTCTGACGTGTCCCTGGGAAAACCCAATGTGAATACAGTCCCACATCTGAAAATATACAGAGAACTAATATAATACATGATACTATATATCACTCATATAATGGCAAAGATGAAATTACTTTTGCAAAACAATGAGCATGAACCCAAATGAAAGTGTTGTTGGAATCCGTTCATATCACAAACATCCATGTGGAGTGTCGGAGTGTAGAATCAGCAGCTGCAGTAAAACTGTGTCCTCACCACACGAGCTGGATCCTGTGAACGCTCGCTGCCACTTAACTGACTCACACACTGTGTGTGTGTGTGTGTGTGTGTGTGTGTGTGTGTGTCGAGCAGGTTATAAAAACGACTTAATTCAGTGTTCACGTCCCAGTGTATCAGATTGGATCTCTGACTGATGTCCGTCTTTTCACTCTCATTTCAGCATATAAATATACATATATATGTACATATATATATATATATATGTACATATATATAACTTGTAAAGTGATACGTAGCCAGAAGCTGCTCCCTAATATCTATGACATTCACTGTTATTATGATTCAAATTGGTCTTCGTGGCCTCGTTTGTTTTTCTCCGTGTGGTTTAGTTGAGTTGAGATGAAGACGAGCTCAGAGAGGAAGACTTGAGGATGAAGGTCGTTCCTGAATCGGATGATTTGTGTTTCTGGAGTCTGTGAGACCACTGGGCCGGGAAAACAAAAGCTGACGTGAGATTTCTGGATTGGAGCGTGTGGGTCTCAGGTCTCAGGCGCCATCTTTAATTCTGAGATTAGAAGTTTGAATAATCAAACTGACTCAGATGGATTTTGCGGCTTCACTGAAAATGTCAGCCTGCAGGAAGATGTCATCAGAGAGAGGGAAGTGCTTCACACACACACACACACACACACACACACACACACTGGGTAGCCATGGTGACAGAAAGCGGGGTGCGACGGGGAGAGCAGATGCCTAAAGGGGACGTCTGTAAGTGAGTCATAGCTGAGCGTGGTCCCCGTGACGTCCAGGTGAGACCGTTGCACACACACACACACACACACACTTCCTGGTCGATGCTCCTCCTCTTACTACCTCTTCCTGGCAATGATGTCATCACAGACAAGGAGACACTCAGGAATCGACATCTTACATTTTAGGTGTCTGGATTTTTTTTTATGTACTTGTCTGGACAGGGTGTAAATATAAAATATAGGGTCTGTGAGTATCTTCTGTGGGCAAAACACCAATCCGCTATGAATCTGAGACATGACTTGATGTGTGCTCTGTAAAATGTACAGTCACGGATCACGGCTCAGGAGACTCGGGAGCTTCGTCGTCCCACCGGGGGCAAAGTGTCCCGCAAGTACGACGGTGAATTTGAAAATAAGGTTTTAATAACAACATGATGTGTTCAGTAGTGATGGTAATTCAACATTAGATATTAGACTTTGTGGAAATATGGAGAGAATTGGTCACCTGGATGAGAGAGTCCTTTATGGTTTAGCTGTGTGTGTGTGTGTGTGTGTGTGTGTGTGTGTGCGTGCGTGCGTGCGTGTGTGTGTGCGTGCGTGCGTGTGTGTGTGTGTGTGTGTGCGTGCGTGTGTGTGCGTGTGTGTGTGTGCGTGCGTGTGTGTGTGCGTGTGTATGTGTGTGTGTGTGTGCGTGTGTGTGTGTGTGCGTGTGTGCGTGTGTGTGTGTGTCTGTGTGTGCGTGTGTGTGTGTGTGCGTGTGTGTGTGTGTGTGTGTGTGTGCGTGTGTGTTGTCGTTGCTCTCACACTGCTGCTCTGTCTTATTGTCTGTGCAGGACTCCATCAACAACAACTCCTTTGGTAAGAAGGAGAGCTGGAAGGAGTCTCACTCGTCTTCCCCTCACATCACAGGTATGACAAAAAAACAACAGACAAGTAGTTTGAATCATAGACTCTGCAACAGCGAGCGATGGAGAATGGGATGGAGTGAGAATGTTCTTGAAATCTTTTTTCCTGTAACTGTTCTCAAGTAGAAACAGCTCACTGATAATCCCTCTGTGTACATCGGGTTGCCTAATACATAATCTGATTCTCCCTTTGTGTGTGTGTGTGTGTGTGTGTGTGTGTGTGTGTGTGTGTGTGTGTGTTCAGGGGATCTTACGCCACCGGACGTCCGACCAAAAGCGGAGGACAAAGTCCGGCAGGGAACCCGCCGCCCGGCCCCGAAACCACCTGCAGCCAATGAGACCAAAGGCAAAACCAAGGCTCAGACGGCCGCCGCCGACTCACGCACCCGCCTGCGAGACAAACAGGCGTCCGCCGCCGCGCACACACAATCCTCCAACAGTCCGAGGACTCAGCGCAGAGCAGCAGCAGCAGCCGGAGGAGGAGGGAGAGGAAGAGGAGCAGCAGCAGCGATGAAGGACAGGAACCAGGGAAAGGATGGAGTGAAGGAAGAGAGACGAACGGGGAGACTGTGCTCCGAGGCCAAGGCCAAGGACAAAGAGAGGAACGGGCCCCAGAGGCCGAGGGAAGCCAACGGACCGAAGGGCCGAGGGGCCGAGGAGAAAGGAAGAGCAGGAGCTAAAGGGTCGAACAGAGGAGGAGGAGGAGCGGTGAAGACGAACAACGCGCCGCTGAACCAGGAAGTCTACCTGACGGCCAATGTGGTGCCGCGCACGCCGGTCGCACCGCGGACGCAGGACAAGAGCCAAGACCGAGGTACAGAACCTCGGGCGGTGGAGAACCGCCTGCAACTGGAAGAATTGTGATTATCACTGTCATCATATGCTAAAAGTGTCTGGATCTCATAAACCAGGGGTTTTCAAGGTCTGAGACAGAAAATGTTCTCCTCTAACCTCACGTTAGTTTACTTAGTGTCTGGATGCATTAGATCATGATAATGTCGATTGATCCCGTAGATACTCAACAGTTGAGCAAACATTGTCCAATACTGCTGTTTGACATAACATCCGACTACAGAAACACATGGAAATGGTTTCTTCTGAGGCCTTACTTGTATTTAGAAAGTGAAAATTTTAGAACATTTAGTTGGTGCAAGGTTTTGGAATCTGTCTCAAACTGAGGCCACAGTAGTAATACCTGTTTTATGATATATGGACTGTACAAACAACATGTTTTGTGATCCTAGGCCAAAGCCACGATGGGACCCAGGACAACTCCTCTGTAATGTCCCGGTCCAGCAGTGAGGGCGGGTCCAACAGAATGTCCCTCAGCTCCGACACCGAGGGCCCCCCTCCGGGGCCCCTGCATCCCTCTGTATCCTACAGAATCAACCCTGACATCAGGGAAGAGGACGGGGAGGGAGTACCGACTCCCTGCGCCAACGTCCAGAACCGTCCGACCAACGCGTCCGCCGTTGAGGAACAAACAGCGATGGACTGCACCAACTCGGAAGTGGACGCAGCTGTCCCTCAAGGAGATCCGGCGGCTTCTCGGACTGTACCGAGGAGTGAAACTGCAGCCGGGCTGAGTTATGACTCTGTTAAATACACGCTGGTGGTCGACGAACACGCTCAGCTGGAGCTGGTCAGCCTCAAGGACTGTTTCCACCGTTACAATGAGCACAACGACGACAGCGACGCCGAGACGGTCTACCAGTCAGCCAATGAGGAGGAAGACCCCGAGTACGAGCAGGAGATGAAGAGGAAAGAGGAGGCAAGAAGTGAAAGTAAGGAGGAAGATTCTTCTGTCAGAAAGAAATGGCAAATAGTTTTAAAGCAAGAGAAAGATCACTGTTTCACAATTTAACGTTTAAAAAAACCTGCAACTAGTGGAGCTTCAGCTGTAAACTAAATTAAATTGGATTGGTAAAGGTCTTAAGGGCTCATGTCAAATGATCTTGATTTGTGTGTAAACTGATTATTATGCATCCGTATCATGTTAAAAGCAGCTTAAGAAAAAGGAGTAGAGGACCCGAAATCGTGCCTTGTGGAACGCCACAGAACAGATAACACACAATCTGCCACCACAAGTCCAAAGTTGACTCAAGCAGAAGTCAAAACCTACCGTATCTGTTCGCAGGGTTTCCTCGGTTCTTGTGTCACGCTGCTCATCAGTTTAACCTCCCCTTGTTTTTCCAGAAAGAAGAAAGGAGGCGGAGACAAAGAAGAGGTTGGAGGAAGACGTGAAGAGGAGGAGAGAGGAGGAGGTAAAGAGGCGGAGGGATGTTGTGGCGAGGATCTGCAAACCGTCCAAAGTGGCGTCCAAAGTGGCGTCCACCGCGGCGCCGGAGGACGAGGAGTCTCACGGAGGAAGAGCCGGCGCTCCCAGAAGTAGGAAGTTCCTCAACCTGTTTGCCAAAAACAGCAGACACTACAGCACCACCGGTTTGTAAATCCTCCAGATATTTAGTTTAGATCAAAAGTAATTTAATCTCCAAATAAAAGAATATTGATAATCTGCTGTGACACGTCTTTGTAGAGCTAACTGTCCGTCCTTCAGTGTTTCTGCATCACAGACAAATAGAAAGATATTATCATACTGATAATAATTGATATACCAAAAAGGACAAGCCATGAAATGCATGATTAAGTCTTGACTGTGATCAAATATACGTTGGAAGTTCATTCTATTGCTAAACATTTCCTGGCCTTTTTTATATTTTAGTCGCTAATCGAGTATGTTGAAGTTGCCATTGTCAGTGTTGCTGTTTTCGGGTCTTAAATTTAGATAAACAATACTTTAAGCTTGAATATATATGAACATGTTTTAACTGAGCAGCATTTAGAAATCATTACGCACTGATTGCCGTTCAGGTGCTGGGTCATTCGGCTTGTTCTCCTGCGTTCTGGACGGAGTGGAGCGACAGCAGAGCCACAGAGCCGCCTACAGGTTAAACACATATGAACCAACGCAGACACAACAGTGACGTTTCCAAATCAACATATCAGATAAAAAAAATCTGTTCTCCGATTATTATTTTTTTAGGTTTGTCCCTCGTCATGCAGACGAGCTTCAGCTGGAGACGGACGACCCGGTGTTACTGCTGAACCAGTCCGAGGACCTGTGGTGCCAGGGTTACAACATGAGGACGGGGGCGACGGGCATCTTCCCGGCCTTCTACGCCGTCAAGTTGGCCAAAGATATTAACCCGTGTACGCTGCGAAGAACTGGCCTGTTAAAAAACAGAGATTCATTATCATCAACAGCACTGATGGTTAAAGATGTGTCTTTGTATTTTCCTTTTCGTCTCGCAGTGCAGAAAGACGGTTTGGTGGAGAAGTTCCAGGTGCGATTCCTGGGTTCCGTTCAGGTGCCCGTCCACAAAGGCAGCGACGTGCTGTGTGCTGCGATGCAGAAGGTAAAATAAATACAGACACTGCACTACGGGACAAACACGGTGACATGAGGTAGTGAGGAGTTTTGTACGTTTGTATGCAGACGACCTCCTGTTATACATGAAGAACCAAGTAGAAAGTTCTCCAACAATTGTGGTACTGTTATAAAATGTTTGAAGTTATTCAGGGTATATTTTAAATATAGGGAAAAGCTAATGTTAACCCAGTAATGATTGTGCTTTGAATATTTGATAAGAGCAGCTGCCGTTCCACATTTGCTTAGCTGGAGTGAAATATCTTAGCGTGAACATCACTCAGTCCTGTTGGATTGATCTCAAAACCAAGACAAATAAGAACAAAACAATCGGAGATTGGGGTGGACTGTCCCTTTAACTGGCTCAGTGTTACATAAGTGTGGAGCTGTAATCGTTGAGTTTCTTTAAATCCCTTCACTGGCTCCAAATCCTGATTAAGCAACGTTACGACACAGATCCGGCCACTTGAGCCCCGTTCCTCTCCTCCGACTTCATGTTTTACATTTTCACTCCGCAGCAGGTTTATCTCACGCAGATGAACAAAATGGAGAACACACCGTTTTAGCAACTGTAAAGTAAAAACTTTCAAAGTATGGTATCAGCATTAGGGATGTAACCATGTAAGATTAGATGCTGCAAAAAAAATATTGCAGTAAGTTATTCTGCTTTGTTGAAGTTAGGGGGCGATCGTGAGGATTTGGCTTCTCTTTTGCGGAGCTGTCATGTCGTCCATCTTTATGTACATGGACTCTTTGTGTGAACAGGTAGCGTGTAACAGGCGGTTAGCGGGTCAGCCTCCCGCGGCCTGTGTGCTGGAGGTCAGTGTGAGGGGCGTGAAGATCAACGTCCAGGACCAGTGTCACTCTGCTCACAGGGTACGTTCACTACATCTACCTCACTTCCTTCCTTGCTTTCCTTGAGAGTGTGCCACCTTTTCTTATATATAATTATGGCATTGTAAAGAGGACACTGT
Source organism: Scophthalmus maximus (assembly GCF_022379125.1). NCBI lineage: Eukaryota > Metazoa > Chordata > Actinopteri > Pleuronectiformes > Scophthalmidae > Scophthalmus > Scophthalmus maximus. Next base: position 25,634,079 of record NC_061521.1, on the reverse strand, counting down.
TGTTGAAACCTGACTCTGTCTCCCTCCGTCAGGGCGACCAGTGTTTCCACTTCTTCCAGCTGAAGAACATCTCGTTCTGTAGTTGTCATCCGAAACACAGCAAGTGAGTCCAACGCCGTACTTGAGGTTTTATCTGAACTCATCATTTCCCGCATTCGTGTGAGAAATTGCATCAAACTGTATTGAATCAACAGTGTTGTGATGCAGCTCTGCCTCAATAAACACTTGCAGGTATTTCGGATTCATCACCAAACACCCCGACCAACAGCGCTTCGCCTGTCACGTGGTGATGTCAGATACAACGTTACATCCTCTGGCCGAGTCTGTCGGGTGAGACCTCTCGTGTTTACACAGCACAGTTATTCTTGATAAAAATAACAATATCTATTGGGCATTTGAAAAATAACAACATAAAATTGTGAAATTGTCCCTTTTTGGAAAATTAATTTCACTCTAGAATGCTAGAATTTGAACTAGAAGCGTAACGGAATGATTTCACAGGCGCTCAATTATTTACAAAATATTATCATATGTTTGGAGTAAATATATTTTTATTTCACAGTTATTGTAATTTACCGTTATATGCCGACAGCCCCACTTCTTACAAACGTAGAACTCTTGACAGGGAACATTCTGCATCATAAGTACATTTACTTTTTATTGTTCAGCATATTTCACAATTTTATAAAATTTTCTTAATGCCAAAAAAAAGTACTTTACTGGAGTTTACTTTACTTTTACTTAACTTAAAGCTACAGTGTGTAATATTTAGAAGAACTTATATATTGTCCATAACTATGTGTTCATATACGTATAATCACCTGCAACAAAGAACCAATGTTTTTCGGGTTAGGGTTCTAGGTTGGTCGTGGTTTTGCAACCTCACCACCAGATGCCGCCAAATATTACACACGTGTATCTTTACGTAAAGGATCGGAAAACCTTTTTCCAGCACTTCTGATATGATCTCTTTTAACCACAGGAGGGCGTTCCAACAGTATTACAAGGAGCACATCGGCTACTCCTGTCCCACCGAGGACATCTTCATCGAGTAGCACCTCTCCCTCATCCTTTGTACTGGATACTCACTATGTGCATGTGTAGGCCTCCGTCTTACACCACAGCCTGGACTGCTGACATGTCGTCGTCGTCATGGTACTTGCATGGTGGATCTTCTTTTTCTTAGCCGCATTCAGTGACGCAGCGAGACGTTCCCTACCGTCGGCCACGTCACAACCTCTGTGGATGGATACAGGATCACGTGAGATGTCCCAAATGTAACATAAATCTACCCCAACAAATAAATTATATTGATATATTTTATAGGCTAAAATTATTTATATGTAACTACACATAGATATTGGCTATACAACCATGTAGACCGCCGCCTTCAGGAGCAAGGAGTCGACTTAACGACAGGAAGTTTACAGCCTATGAAATGGATGATCATTAATCGGGGACAGTCTTGGTAATCAATCAACGCAAAAAAACTAAAATAATTGATCCGCGATCTGTGAATTTGCACAATTGATCAAACAGTTTATAACATTTACTTTGGTCTGCTACGATTCTGCGTCTATCACGTCAAGATCTCAACAGGATACGTACGAAACCTTTTAGCCTAATTTCAGACTCGAGGGGGCGTTCACGTGTATTCTAAAAAGTTATGACATTTTAATTGCAGTTTTCAGACTAATGTATGCATAAAAGTGTGACATGTATGTCGACTAAATGTTTTTAAATGGCGGTGAATCTTCTGTCGTTAAATGAGCATTCATCCTTGACTCAGCGGTAGCGACGGGCTCCTTATCTACAACGACGGCCCCAACGGACCCGCTTTTGTCTTTGCACAGATTGATGTTTTCCAAAAAATCACATCGAAGTATAATTCTGTCTCATATACAAAACCCCCAACACACTTGACAATCTACTGTTGAAGACGACGGGAGCCTGAAGTGTCTCCTCTCGGCTGCTCGACGTTCCTTTTTCTTCCAGACGTGGTCCCGACCACAACGAACCCTTTATGAAGGCTTCTCTCTACGTCGTGTGACAACAGGGGCCAAATGACGCTGTGCAATTTAGTTACGCGAGCGACTGAACAGATCACTTCTCTTTCAGCTTAGACTTCTTTTGCATTTCTACAAGTCATTGTGGAAGAACGTACTTGTCATTGTTGATTCTTCAGACTTCACTTCACAAACTGACCCACTGTCCGAGTTGCTTGTATGAAAAAAAGGAGAATTCCTTGTTTTTGCAGCCAGTAGAGAATTATTCCAAGCTACACTGATCCACCTTTTTAAAAAATGGATCAAATGTGTGCGATGTGAAGGAGTCGCTCACGGTGACAAACCCACGGACACTTACCACCCAACCCCTCAGTTTCCCTCAACTGTATCAAGATTTGTTTTTTGCCTCATGACATTGACATTGTTCTGGTTTTGCAGCAACTAAATTACACTCATCAGCAATTTGTTGCCAGCAACAGCAGCTACTTCAAACTACATAGCTCTGATTAATCCAGCGTCTGTAACCGATCCCACTGCGTTTAGCAGCTGAAGAGCGAGATGTTTTCTTACGACTTGGTGGAAGATAGAACTTCAGAATATCTAAGGGGTCATCTGAAACTTGACTAAAAGTAATATTGCTTCTTTAAGATGTGGCAATGTAGAGTGTTCAGCTTGTCCTGCTGCCCCCAAGTGGCAAAACCCCCAATGACAACAATTAATTAATGCAACTTTAAGATCACAGATTAGTTTTTTCCGACTTCCAGAATTCCAGCCAATGAGAATACGTCTGCACACGCAGTTGAACCACACGATATCTGAGCTGATGGAGTCAATGGAAAGTTTTTTAAAAAAGCAAAAGAAGAAGAAGCCTGAAATGTTTTATGTTTAAAAGAAAAAACAGTGCCTTTTTTATTTTTTGGGTGCAGCGATGACGACGGTCCTCGGTGAGTTATACGTAGTTACCTGTTGACTTCACACGACGTCTCTGATTGACACAACGGATCATTTCATTCATTGTAGCTGGACATATGACTTGGTACATCTAAGATGGCTGCCATGGAATATCTAATGACGGTTCTGGACTGAAGGACGACGCGCTGGTGTATATAGACCATAATCGCACAGCGGCCATTTTATTCTGACATCATGCTCATAAACATGTTAACAAAACAGAATGAACGTCTCCGTGATCCAGGTCACAAGTCGCACAAACATAATTAAGGAATTTGACAAATAATATTTCCCGCAATCTGATGAGCAACTGAAAAAACAATGGAGAGTTAAAATCTGGAGGGAGATTTCAAAATAAACATATTCGATAGCTCACTTGCTAACAGCTAACATTAGCATTCACTTCAAGCTAACGTTTCTGTTTGCTGTTACGTGATACGATGAAATAACAATATGCACGTTGGACTAGATGTTATCAAGCTAGCAAATGTAACATTAATTGTCGTGGTGAGTTTTCACCCGATCTCAGAAATGTCAGTTAAGTCGTGTAACGTTATGTGACATCAGCAAATTTGTTCCAAGCACGTTAGCATTAGATTGAGCGTTTAGCAATTAGCTTGATTACAGTGCATTTTACTTCCAGGCTTAAATAACCGTGTCCTACAGGTGCATTGATATTCAAAATTTAAAATGTCTTTACCATCATATGTCACAGTGTCAAACCGTAATGTGAGCCAGGAAGTGGTCAAATGCTAATGTTAGCTGCAGTCTAGTTGTAGCTAATGAGCTATCAAAATATGGTGTTTAACCAGAAAACACGGCCTGTGGTCCCGCCAGATTTTTTAATACCCATTTTTTCTTCAGTTGCTGATCAGTGGGGAGATTGTGAAACGACAGCAGTTTGTCCGATTCGCCGTACGACATTATTCTGCTAATAGCTTTTGGGTGACGTCAAAGGAAAATGGCTGCCGTGCGAACATGGTCTATTGTCCCTTGATTGATTAAAACATTACAGTAGAACTGGTCAATATTACACCAGTCTGCTTTGGGAAGATGTGAATTCAAGATGATTCTAAAGCAACATTTTTGATGAAGCTTTCAGCGTGAATATGACTCATTGTTTTGGATTAAATTTACCATTGGTGCAGTATTGATAGTCTAAGCAAAGATTTTTGAGAGGTTTTTTTTTGTCCCAGTCTCTCACTGCATTTGTAAAAGAAATGCAAGGGAAAATGTTAAATACTTGTAAATGTTGGCATGAAGATGGTTAAAGGTACTGAACACCTACACAAGGCATGCGGCTTCCTGGTCTCTGCAACTCTTAGCATCTGACTCTTTTACATATAAAATCCCTTCCCTTGCCTTTCAGACAGACTTTGCCTTCCATTCGTGTCAAGAACAATATGAAAAATAATGCAACACAAATTTTAACTTCAGACGTTCACTGTGATGGATGACAAATTCAAAGTTTCGTGTCTCTGTTTCGATTCTCGTACAGTGAATGAAAATCATCGTCAACCTGGAAAAAACAAAAGTATTTTTTCAGTTGTCATTTCAGCTGCAGAGCAAGTTTGACCTTTTTAAACGACAATAAACCAAATTTGTCAATTCCATGCCAGCCCTCCGAGGTGAACCGCCCAAGTTGTCCTGATCCACCAGAAAGTGTCCTTTCTCTGTATTCCACTCCTGCGACTCCGACACCACGGGGGATCAACTGTACTTAACTCATCGACATAGATATTATCCTGTATAGATACTGTATGTAAGTATTATGTTTGTATAGGAGTCATTATTGTATGCTGTTGGTATAACCAAAGTCCTGGGTGTAACACCGCATGATCTCGATGTTGTAAAAATGAAGACAAGATGCACAGACTGGTGATAGTGATGGTGGTTGTTCTTGTCAATAAATCACGTTTACAACTGCACCGTAAGTACATTTCTCCCTGTAGAAAATGAGTCAGTAAGTTTTCCATATTTTCTTGAAGTGATTCTTGACTGGGTTTCATTCACAGCTGGCTACTTTCAGACATAACCACACGTATGAATCTGGTCGATGACTTGAGTCAGAGCCTTGAGTTTTCTTAATTCAAAGATTTATTTATCCGTCACATTTATATTTTCAATGTCTGCAGTGAAATGAGTGGTCGGCCTTCTCTGCTTTAACTGCTAAAAGGCTAATATGCAATAAGACAAATTATGAGAATATAGGAGTGAAAATATTTAAATGCATTAGGAAAAAATGTAAATGTAAAATATAAAGATTTTTTTTAAAATAATTGTGATACAAGTATTAAAATTAAAAATATTATTTCCATATTTATATAGGTATTTGTAACCATCAATCTATATTTTTATTCATTATCAGATAGATATTAGACTGTAATGTAACTTATGTGTAGTCAATTATTGTAATTTCAAACGTAACAAAAAGAATTATCGTACAGGTTTTTTTGGGAAATATTAATTTTTCCGCTTTTCCGAAATATATAAATGACACGAAAAACTCAATTTAACACCATTTAATAATTTAGTCAGAAATCTTCCATCACTTACATCTTTATCATTCACAGTGTGAGTTTAAGATCTCTATACGTGCGAGATATCACATTCATACACAAGCTTCACATCATTAAAATAAATTATTTTTGTAAGTACAGTTTGTTCTTGAGCTGTTTACTGTTGTGAACAGACAGGATTTAATATATCTAATACCTAATATATATTATACTTTACTGTCATTTCTCTGTTCTTTTGTTTTGCTGAACAACTTACAAGCACATGAAACTTGAAACATTGTTATGATTTTCAGTTTTAGAGTTTGTTATGTTATTTCAGATGCTTTTCCAATATTGAAACAATATATTTACAGGTAGAATTGTGAACTATCTACCAGCGACGATGGGAAAAAAAAACATTCTGTCTGAAGATGTTAGAGTAACATTCAGGACAGTGCAGCCGCACAGTGGGGGGACGTCATGTGTCAGAGCCGCAACAGTTAATAGATTAGTAATCGGTTACTAAATTAATCGCCAACTACTTTAATGAACGATAAGTTCAAAATTCTCTGATTTCAGCTTCTTAAATGTGAATATTTTCTGGTTTCTTTGCTCCTCTGTGACAGTAAACTAAACATATTTGGAAGAAACAAAACATCATGTTGAGGTTTTGAGGAACACGATCGACATTTTTCACCATTTTATTAACCAAACAACTAATTGATTAATCGAGAAAAACATCAACAGATTAAATATGAAAATAATCATTAATTGCAGCCCTAGTCATGTGACCATGCAAATCTAGAGTGCTGCCCTGCATTCAGCAGCATTGTGGGTATTATTATATATATTATCTATATCTATATCTATATCTATATATATATCACCTGATCCTCGCTGCTTCTCTTTACAAGTGACGTGTTGTATCACAGGGCGTCGTGATCTATGGCACTTTTATCCGCTACAGGTGAGTGAGTGTACGGGGCAGGAAGGCAAGTTTAGGACTTGTCGCGGAGGGGTGAAAGGTCAGAGGTCAGTTTTCAGAGGAGTCCGTCTCCTCCGTGGAGCCGTCGCTCTCCACCTCCATCTTCCGCCGGTGGTGGAGGTTCCTCCTGGGCGACGCCTTCCTCTGCAGCTCCTTCAGGCCGCCCACCAACCCGCTGCCGCTGCTGTTGCTGCCGGGACTCACGGAGATCTGGGCGATTCTGGACAAGAGACGGACGAGAGACGTCAGAGGGAGAACTAGAAGGTCGGAAGAAATAAAGGAAGTAAAAAGGACAGGAAGTAAAGAGAAAATAAATAAAAATGGTGAATGCGTGTGCACTCTCACAGTTTGTCTAGCTCCTGGTCCATCTCTGGGTCGACGAGTAACTCCGCCCTGCTCGGTAAAACTCCTGCACAAAGGTAATAAAAAACATAAACCAAGAGACCAAAACGGAGCTAGAAGAGAGAGAATGTTAAACTTAACATTTATCCGATGGAGACACACACACACACGACTTCTAATGTTGCTCTGCATCTGCCCTATGTGCTTTCAACTAGTATGACATGATGGATGATTATGAAACCTACCAACGGTTTGGTTGACGCTCTCGTGTTTGGCGAGGCTCATCAGGAAGCTGTAGTAACAGATCTTGTCGGTTTCGTCCAGAACTTCCCTCATGCAGGACCTGGAGGGATGACTACACACACACATACACACACACACACAATAAATTAAGACGTGGATGGTGAACAACCCCGCCCACTTCACCTCCTGAGCCACAGCTGACTCATCGTGTCAACTCATTCATAACGGCAGATTCATTTACATGAATACAGTGTTATTTTTCTGGTCATGTCAGTGCGACATCTGGACTGTGTCCGTGTGTCTCACCTGTGTTTGAACCTGTCGCAGAGATCGTCGATACACTGAGCCAGAGTGGACGGTTCCACGCCGCCGTCCTCCTCCTGCTGTTGCTGCTGCTGCTGCTGCTGCTGCTCCCTGTCGTTCTCCTCTGCGGCCACAGAGGGGAGCTGCTCCACGGAGTCGGAGGTGGGGACGAAGACGGTGTTGGGACTCTTCCCCGCCAGCAGGTCATGGTAGATCTTCAGAACGCTGTCCAGGAACTCTACAGACACCGGGGGAGGGATAGAGGGCAGTCGAAGGTCGTGGGGTTAATTGTTTTTTGTCATTGTTTTTTTTTTTTGTGAGTCAGTAGATTGTGTCGTACCTTGGTAGTAGAACTGCAGCTGGAAGGCGTAAAGGAAGTCAGAGAAGGACATTAGACAGTCGATGGCGTCGTCCATCAGAACGATTCTACAGGAAAAGGAAAAGCAAACGATCGTTTGTTGAGGTAAAAGAAAAAGAATCAATGGGTTGAATTGTGGTGTTGGGTTTTAATGTACTGACCTGGCTGCACTCTGCACCGTCTCCACTGGGAAGTCTGGACACAACAGCTGCAGCAGCGACCGGTACTCGAGCACGGACAGTAAATCTGCAACACAACAAGACAGAAAAACTAATGTTATGTTTACCTGAATCCAACCCTCGGCCTGAGAGTCAGAGAACTCATGTCATGCGTTCATTTAAAGTCCAATAAGTGTTTCTCACTCTCACCTCCGCTCTTGCCGATCTGCCTGAAGCATCTCCAGAAGACTCTGATGAAGGACGCTCTGTTGTGAGGAGTCGCCCTGATGTAGTTGAACTCTCTGAAGAGGACGTGGTTACTGTTCTTCACGCTGCTGAAACTACACACACACACACACACATTAACAGAGGTCACACGCTACCTTGAAATTCATCAGTGTTGAGTACAGTGAATTTCTCTATCATTTTTCACTAGTTTCTGTACTTTTGAAAATATTTGCATTAGCCTCCTAAAAGAGTTTTATTTAAGGCCCCCACTGCCTTTGCATCACCAATAACATTGAGTATTGTCAACGCTACTGTAAATCTACAATAAACCTTTATAGTATTATTACTATTATTATTATTATTATTATTATTGGTGAATCTCTTTATTATCAATTTTATTATTATTATTATCACCTGACTCTCGCTGCTTCTCTTTACAAGTGACGTGTTCTATCACAAAGGATGACCAAAACAGTGTGGACAAAACAAAACATCACGGTCGACATTTTTCCGCCATTTTATGACATTTTGTCGACTGAACAACTCATCGATTAATCGAGAAAATAAGCAACACATTTAATCGATGAAAATAATCTTTAGTCGCAGCCCTAGAACAATCGTACATTGCCCCGCCCCTTTCATATGAAGAACATAAATACAAATGGCCATCCCTTTTTTATTTATCTTTTATTTATTTATTTTACAGATCTATATAATTTTAAGTTGCTCAAAGATATTTGAGCAACATTGGATGAACGTGACGTCACTTACTACTCAGCGAAGTAGCGGTTCACTCCGAACTGCGTGTATTCCTCTTTGTGTTCCAGCAGCTGAGTCACTGCGTCGCTCAGGTAGAACAACACGTCACTGTCCGCTGCAGACAGAAGACACACACACACACACACACACACACACACACAGACACAGACACACACACAGACACAGACACAGACACACACACAGACACAGACACAGACACACACACACACACACACACACACACACACACACACACACAGACACACAGACACACACACACACACACACACACACACACACACAGACACACACACACACACACAGACACACACACACACACAGACACACACACACACACACACAGACACACACACACACACACACACAGACACACACACACACACAGACACACACACACACACACACACACAGACACACACACACACACAGACACAGACACACACACACACACACACACACACACACAGACACACACAAACACACACATACACACAGAGAGAGAGAGAAACAGGAACTGTTTATACACACTGACTGTGAAGGAGACAGCTGATGCTAAAGCTAACGCGGCTAACACCGGGCAACATACCGAGGTACTCGTCCGCGGTGACGGTGGAGTTGAACCGGTTCATCCTGCTCCGCTGCTCGGGGGACGACGTCCACATGAACCGAACAGACTCCCGCTGGCTGTAGATTCAAATGTTATAAACCGCTACATGTGTGAACGGGTTATTGATGATGATGATGTCGTTTTTATGCTAACTGTCCGTCCTGACATTGTGGGCTTCCATGGAAACAACGGGATGTTGTGAGTTACATTCATTTGATTCCCCCCGAACAACAGAGCAAACATTGGTTCCTAATATAATATAATTATAATTAATAATAACAATAATGATGATATTAATAATAATAATAATAATGATGCTGATAAAAAAATATATAGAAATAACCTATATTATATCTGCATCAATGAACAAAAAGTGTTATATTTGTCACTTACATACTGTGTCTGTGTTTTTATGCTTGCTATCTCAGCAACACGTCTGTTATTCAAGCTTCATTTTTCCAGCTGGTTGTAATTAAGTGATAAATAAAAATAATAAAATTATTTGGTGTTATACGGACATTACAGTTAGCTGGCTACTTTCGTCCACTCTTGTCGTCATAATGTGCAGGACAACACAGTTTGATGTACGAATAAAAGACGCTGCATTCTAATAGATTTATTTGTCACCCATGACTCCTGAACTAATAGTCACTTCTGAGCTACCTGCTCATCTGGTTCATATCCTCCTACCCAAGGCTATAGAAGTATTTTAATTGATGTCTATCCTTTCTGCCTTACTTGACTTATTTACTTTAACGGAATAAAACTCTCACATTTAATCTTTTATGTTCTTGTTTTATTTTTTGTTTGTTCCTTTGGTTTTTTTTGTTTGTTATATACGTATCAACGTGGATCTCGTTTGGTATGATTGAAAAAATTTGCCTTAATTGTTTGTACATGAATTTTGTACTTAAAAAAAATAAATAATAAAAATCTTGTTCTTATCCTACATCCCCTAATAGTGAAGTCAAAACACGCCCCCACGCCCTAGAGGCTGGCTGGCTGAATATAGCTCATTATATCCATGTTAGTTGAAGGGCCAAAATAAAAAGTACACATCAAATAATTTTTTTTCTAAAGAGGTTTCTATCATTTTAGTATGTTATCACAGTGATGAATGTTCAAATGTAAAATGTTTTACAAAATTTTGCTTCAATTAGTTATTTTGTTATAAAAATGGATTCAAGTGATTGACGGCTGAGACTGACTCATGATTGGTCAGGCAGAGGCCTGTACCACTATAACCGCAAATCAAAGCCAGTCACCGGCCCAACTACTGACCAGTAAGATCACTGGTTTAACCAGCGGCATCATTCTACAGGATCCTGCCTGGGACAAAAGAGTTTATAGGAGTAACGTCACAAACGATAAAGAGCAGCAGGTATTGAGCCCAAACAGTGACCCCGCCCACTTTTAGAATGGCTACGGAAGTCAGTTTTTCAACTTCACCCAACTCCATCGACGTTTCATGAAATACTAATATATAAAGAGTTTTGAGCCTGGATCGAAGCCACAAGATGGATTGTTACCATGAATTCATTTCATCCGGAGCAAGGGCAGCAGGGGTATGTATGTCCTCTTATGACCTGTGTCATGTTGTTCATGTTTAAATATAAAAACAAAATGATAAACATTTTATCACAAAAAACCTTAAATATACATTATTTATCGACATATTTACAAATGCATTTCATCAGAATTATTATGTAAATATATTAAATTTGATTGGGTTAATACATTTGCAGCCAGACCAATCAGGCAACGTGTGTTAAGGGAACAAATGAAATGCACCAATTCGGGAAAAGATTTTCATTGAGAATTTCAGAGCAGCCAATCAAATCTCTCCCAAGGATCAGCGATTCCGCGTGACAGTCCAATCGGCAGAGGAATATCGTGTCATGGAGGGCGGGGCCCGTAGTTCAAATGCAGCCAATCGGTGGGCTTTGTCTAGCGACAAATAAGGAAGCCAATTGCACCGCTGAGATGAGTAAAATGATTAAAAAAAAAAACTATCCGACGATAATCGCGCATCCTGCTGGTGTTTCCCGAGGGTGTGTTCGATTCTTCATGCGGAGGGGATGTAATTAACAAGCGGATTAAACCCACAGATCGATGAATCCAGGTTTCCGCCCTTCCCCTGTCTCTCCGCCCTTGGAGGCATTTGAAAAAACCCTGCAAGCAAGCTGGAGAAAGGCAGCAACGATAGAACCGGAAATAGGAAAATAAGAGCGCAAACTACTGCCCTTTGTTGCAAAGTTAGGATAAACAAATACATAAATTTGTATTCCCGCAATATTAACATACTGATGATATTTATAAGTACAGACTATATGCTAGTTTTTTCTCTTACCTTATTTGGATTGAGGACAAAAGGTCGTCGCTGTCAAGGCTTTTATTTTCTTAAACGGAAGTTGTTGTTTTGTTTTCTACGGTGTCATCGGGTAACTTTTGTATAAAGATCTGCTGCTGGGCTTCAACCCACCACACAGATCCAGATCCCATTCTCGCTCCCATCGTCAAACCGGGCACAGCCAGCGGCGTATTGTCTCCCACCAGACACGGCAAGCAGGTATCGTGGCGACGTGGAGTTATTTTTATTCTTTATTGTTTGAAGGTTAGAACTCGTCTTTGACTCAAAGCTAAACCTGCTAGGTGGATGTCGTTGTGAAAGTGCGTGCTTAGGGCCTGGGCTGCGTTGGCGCGGATGGAAGATTAGCTCATGCTAGCTCTCAAAGCTAACGGCTGCTACCAACCGCTAACAATACAACACAGGTGTCGTCTTTTAGGATCTATTACGTTCATACCACTTCATGCCAACAAGCTCGACGTTGGTTTGTTTGTTTGTCTGTCGCACCTATTTGACGTTAACTCACAATGCGCGCGCGTGCGCGCGGGGGTGAAACGTGCACGTAGCAACTGTCAGTGTGTTGTTGCTAAGTTAGCTAGTTAATGGCGCTAAACCGACTAGCAACGAGCTAGCTAACGATGCTGATGGCCACTCCCAATGTGAGCAGACTGGGAATATTAATACTGATATTATTATTATTATTATTGACAACGTGACATTTGGCGGCTGTATGTGATGATGACATCGCTCTGCTAACGGTTGCTAACGACTGAGTGTTGTCTGAGGGCGCAGTCCATCTCTGATTGGACGTCTGGACTCCAGCTGTTCAGAGGGGTTCATTCATATTTCATGTTTCTTGTGTTTTTTTTCTTTATCCATAAATGCATATGACATTTTTCAGACACAATAGTTGAGGGTGTCTGCTCCCTCGTGCACACGCACGTGCTCGCGCCTGTCACGGGATACAGTGAGGTTGCAGCTGGATTGATGGATTTACATTTTACAGCTGCATGTATTGATAAATCTGTCTCTTGATGTGACGATTATCTGTGATGAACAACTACTAAATAGAGCTGCAACATTTAATCGATTACTAAATTAATTGCCAACTATTTTGATCATCGATTAATCAGTTCAAGTAGTTTTTATGATAAAAAAGTCATAATTCTCTGATTTCAGCTTCTTAAACGTGAATATGTTCGGGGGTCTTTGCTCCTCTGTGACAGTGAACTGAATATATTTGGTGTGTGAACAAAACAAAACATCTTGAGGTTTTTGGAGAAACACGATCGACATTTTTCACCATTTTATGAACCAAACAACTAATTTATTAATCAAGAAATTAATTGACAGATTAATCGATTATGAAAATAGTCGTTAGTTGCAGCTCTACTACTAGTACTACTTACTATTTAGTTGTTTTTTATTGATTTTGTCACCCTCCTTTATATTGTATGTACTCAATGACAATCAGCCAGGTATAACGTCAAAAATATTAGAGCCTGACCGATATTAATTTATCGATATTAGGGAGTATAAGTGTATATATAAGATCCTAAGATGTTGTTATCGAACCTTAATGACTTGGCGTGATCATGCATAAGTATAAATAATCTGCATTGTTTTGTAAAATTTTTAGATTTCATATTGGTAAAAACACAAGCGCTGATATATCTGAACGTCTCATATCGGCCAACCGATATACTGTCAGAATATTGTATTTTGGGAGTTTTGGGAAGTTGGATTGAGTTCCTGCTAGGGGCTGCAACAAACTGTTTTCATAATCGATTAATCTGTTAATTATTTTCTCGATTCATGGATTAGTTGTTTGGTTCATAAAATGTCATTAATTGGTGAAAATTGAAGATCCTGATTCTCAAACCCCAAGATGATTTTTTGTTTTGTCCACACACCAAAGACATTCAGTTTACTGTCACAGAGGCGCAAAGAAAGCAGAACACATTCACATTTAGGAAGCTGAAATCAGAGAATTTTTCACCTTTTTCCCCCATAGAAACTACTTGAACCAATTTAATAGATTGTATAAATAGTTGGCGATTCATTTAGTAAATGATTAACTGTTGCAGCTCTAGACACGAGGTCCTTCTGCCATTTGTTTTCATCGGAACTTCATTAAGTTTATTTGAGCCATGGTGCCAAGTTTTGATGTTGTCATATTTCTTCATAATTTTGTGGTGGTGCAGGCAGATTCTTCCAGTGATGAGGATTCTTGGAAGCCTTTCAAGTCGTGTTCTCTGTGTCTTTTATAGCAACAGGGTCACATTGCAGTTAGCAATTTTTCTTTCAACAGAGTTTGTTGACCTCTCTCCCTCCAGACGTCCGATACGGGAAGTGTCAGGTGCTGTAAAGTACAGGATTGTGACACACATGCTCATAAACAAATCTGAATGGTTAAATTTCTCAAGGTTTTGCATTTGATTATTATGAGTAATATCGTCTCCAAGACGACAATGTTTTTCGGCCTGTTTACGAGACCGGGCCGGATCAATAGGAAATCTGAACCCTGTGTAGCCGCTCCCTGAATGTGCATTAAGACGATCACATGCTAATGCTGCCAAGTGGAAGTAAGTGACTGACAAATACTGCGCCTGACCAAATGGCTTCACAAGAATTTAGAGCCTTTTGTTGCTGAAAACTGATAATGAAGCTGAATATTGGAGAGATTTGTCTTAGGTGGAACATGGTGACATAGATAATTGTTTTGAAGAGACTGTCAGTGTCCTGAGACTGATTCTAATTCTGACTTTTTTACTGATAGGCTGAGCTATCTCTAGTCAAAGCTTTAGGGGATAACGCGTTATGAAATTTCCTTTTAAGTGAACTGTAGAAACTAGAAGCAGACTGATACAGATAAAGGCTGATGTATAACATATCAAGTTATCTGACATGTCTGGTGTTGTTCAGCAAGGAGGAGCGGGTCGTCCACTCGTCACAGGGTTGGTAGTTTGATCCCCACTTCCCCCTGTCCACGTGTTGATGTGTCCTTGGGCAGGACGCTGACTGAACCTCAGATGGCTCCTGACAGTTGGGCCCAAGCACCTTGAGCTGCACCTGAGCTTGCTGCCGTCTGTGCGAGTGATTGGACAAAGTGTATATAGAACTTTAGTAAATGCATTTTAATGCATATTTGACTCGGCTGGGTGTGATTGTTATTTGCATGAAAAGTATTTTTTTCATTTAACAACTTCAGTCAAACTGCAAAGTGGCAGCCGCAGCCGTACAATATGATTATGAGTTGCCTAAAAAACAAATTTTGTGATGGTGTTCAGACAGTTTTACATATTGTGACTGTGCCCCACACACACACACACACACACACACACACACACCCGCGCACTTCAGTCAGAACTGAAATGTATTGAGCGACAGCCCTGTATGTATTATTTTGTTTTTAGCTTGTCGTTTCAAATTTTAAAAAGCAGTTTTTTTTGTTATTGCTGTTTTTCTAGTTGAAGACCTTTGGGGAAGCCCACCCCTCCAGTGGCCAACATGGGGGACGAAAGCGAGTGGATAAAGCTTCCCATCGACCAGAAATGTGAACACAAGGTGACGGACTCACTAACTTTCCTCAGATTTCCATCAAGTCGAATAACATCAGGAGACTGCTTGTTCCATATTTCTCCAACAAGACTTTCAAACAATTGGTTCATTATGGGAATTGTTCCAACACTTCATTTCAGGAAATTGAAAAAATGATCGGCAGATTAATTGATAATGAAAATAATTGTGTTCGAAGTGTTCCTATTTTTTATCCAGTATCCACTATTCTAGTGAGATCATGCCCATGATAACAAATAAATAAGCAGGAAAAGTTTGTATTAATCCAATGCTGCTGAAATATTCTACTACAAAGCAACATTTTATTTCTGTTTGACGTACGTTTGCTAAAAACTACAGTCACCAGCTGTTTATGGAAATTACTCAGCAGTTTTTAAAAATGAAGACGAGACGGATTCTTGTTTTTCTTGTTGACAGTAGGAAAATTTAAGTTAACACCAGTAAACCTGTTGTTTGGTCGAAACTATTACTGCTCAACAGAAACAGTTCTTCTCTCTTCTCCTCATGAACCCAGATAAAACTCTTTTGACCCAACCCATCATCATAGAATGGCTTATAGACAAATTCCAGTTGATGTTTATTTAACTCTGTACTCCCCTTCCTCCCCACTCAGTTGTGGAAAGCTCGTCTGAACGGATACGAGGAGGCCGTGAAGCTGTTCCAGAGGATAGAAGACGAGAAGAGTCCCGAGTGGGGGAAGTACCTCGGACTGATCAAGAAGTTTGTCACCGACTCGAACGCCATCGCTCAGCTCAAAGGCCTGGAGGCAGCGCTGTCCTTTGTCGGGAACGCCCATGTCGCTGGAAAGTGAGTGACGGTCGAAACGAGAATGATTTCTCCTGATGTATCTGTTGTTGAAAAGACCGGAGTCAGTGGATGAAGAACCAAAACTGTCCTGGTTTGAAATAACTTTGATATTATTATCGGCCCATATGAACGAACATATCGGTATCAGCGCTTATGTTTACCGATTTGAAATCTTTTATTGTACAGAGTAAACAATGCAGAAAAAAAAGTTTATTTACTTAAAATTAAGTTCTTTATATTTGGTTGTATTTGTGTTTTCTTTTTATTTATAGTTATTTATGATAAAGTTTGTGGTTTAACTAAAATATCAAGCCCTTAATTTAATTTCTTAGGAATCATTGACGGATTTGAATTTGCCGATGTATCGGAAATCTTATCTCCCTAATGTCGATATCGGCATCGGCCTCCAAAACTCCATATCGGTCGAGCTTTAGTTTTAATTGTGACATGAAGCATAAACCGATTTAAAATAAAATTTGTTCCTTTCAAACCATTTAATCTGATCTTTCTCTCTGCTGCTACTCCGCTAATTGCGGTCGATTTTTTTCAGATAAAGTATCTTTGTCTATGATTCCGTGAGATTTCCCGGTGCATCCTGATAGATCTTTGTCGTTTGTGTTTTTCTACTCTATTTGCCCCCAGGACGGCGGGTGAGGTGGTGTCGGGAGTGGTGACCAAAGTGTTCAACCAGCCCAAGGCCCGGGCGAAGGAGCTCGGCACGGAGATCTGCCTGATGTACATGGAGATCGAGAAGGCCGAGGTGGTTCAGGACGAGCTGCTGAAGGGGCTGGACAACAAGAACCCCAAGATCGTGGTGGCCTGCCTCGAGGCGCTCAGGAAGGCCCTCAGGTCAGTGAGCTCGCAGAGAAACCGTTGGTGTGACAAGCGGAAAATATAGAAACACGCAGTATATTTTTATTACCAAAAAGTGAAAATTGAAAATTCAACGTGAACGCAACGTATTCTGGACCGTTTAGTTCAACAACCATATTCAACACGACGTAGAAACTCGGAGACTCACACGGAGGTCGGGTCCACCTCATGGAACTATATTTAACTCATTCACAGTTGATTATACATATACAAGCACATAGAATGGGCAATATGTTCAATTTCTGTGAATAACTTCTTCTAAATATTATACACTATCTTTAACTGATAGTTTGAGTACAGACAATGACCATTTGACCCTCCCGGCACTTCAGTCTTCTGTCCCATCATGACAGTGACACTAACAGCCCTTTGCTCTGTCCTCGTCTTCCCACAGTGAGTTTGGCTCTAAGATCGTGACGCTGAAGCCGGTGGTGAAGGCTCTGCCCAAACAGTTTGAGTCCCGAGAGAAGGCGGTGAGAGACGAGGCCAAGCAGCTGGCCGTGGAGATCTACAGGTGGATCAGAGACGCGCTGAGACCGCCACTGCAGAACATCAACTCTGTGCAGCTGAAGGAGCTGGAGGAGGAGTGGGTGAAGCTGCCCTCGTCTGCCCCCAAGCAGAGCCGGTTCCTGCGCTCGCAGCAGGACCTGAAGGCCAAATTCCAGCAGCAGAGCGCACAGGGAGGAGGAGAGTCCGACGGAGATGACGAGGCAGAAACGGTGGCGGCGGTGGATCCGTACGAGCTGCTGGAAGCCGTGGAGATTCTGGCCAAGATGCCCAAAGACTTCTACGACAAAATAGTACGTTTGTCTTGACGACGCAAACGGCCGGGGTGTGTTTGTGTGTTTGTGTGTGTGTTTGTGTGTTTGTGTGTTTGTGTTTGTGTTTGTGTGTGTGTGTGTGTGTGTGTGTGTGTGTGTGTGTGTGTGTGTGTGTGTGTGTGTGTGTGTGTGTGTGTGTGTGTGTGTGTGTGTGTGTGTGTGTGTGTGTGTGTGTGTGTGTGTGTGTGTGTGTGTGTGTGTGTGTGTGTGTGTGTGTGTGTGTGTGTGTGTGTGTGTTTTTTAACAAAACCCTAAAAATGTGAACTTGTTATTTTGCAGGAAGCTAAAAAGTGGCAGGAAAGGAAGGAAGCTCTGGAGGCCATCGAGACTCTGACCAAGAATCCCAAACTAGAGAACGGAGACTACGGAGACCTCGTCCGAGCGCTGAAGAAGGTAAAGACGGAATCCTAACTTCTATGATTAAAGTTTGCCCCAGCGAGATTGTCTGAAGTGGAATATGGTGACGACACGTTCTGGTTTTCATGTTCCAGGTTGTGGGAAAAGACGCCAACGTGATGTTGGTGGCGTTGGCTGCCAAGTGTCTGGCTGCGCTCGCCTCCGGCCTCCGGAAGAAGTTTGGAACATATGCAGGACAAGTAAGTTAAAAGGAATCTCTTCATATCATTGCCATTATTTATATTTATTTTTGAAAATTTCCCACAAAAGGGAGGTTTTTAAAAAAAAATATCACTGGATTATTGGGTGTATGTCATATCGTTTTAATAATTTCTTCAGAAGCAAAGCATTTTGAGGATGCATGTTATAAACAATTTTTTTGTTTATAATTTTTTTCTTTTTCCTGAGATTTGAAAGACCAATAAAAATCACAGGACTAGTTTTTTTTCTTCGTGTCAAAATCAAAAAAAGTGTTTATGATTGGGAAAAAAAAATAAAAAATAGATATTGATTTTTGAACTTGAACCCACATTCACAGCAGAAGCACCAGTTGCGAATTTAAGAATTACAAAACATTTTTTTTTCCATCACTTTAGTTAGTTACCAACTGAGATACAACTGGTCACGTGATCCATGTTTTTTTACGACTTGTATTAATGTGAGATTACAGATGTTTTAGCCATTAGAAGATGAGCAGTCATCGTCAGCTGTCACTCACACAAAACTACGGTTGAATGATCATTGATTATGCTGAATTGTGGGTTTTGTTTGTTTGTGTCTTTAGGTAGCTCCAACTATTCTGGAGAAGTTCAAGGAGAAGAAGCCTCAGGTCGTCCAGGCCCTGCAGGAGGCCATCGACGCCATCTTCCTCACGGTGAGTACAGTCCAAATCGAATGTGAAATTTTTTTTTGGTTTTGACAAACAGTTTTCATTTCAGTTCATCTATACTGCAAACACTCAAGTACTGATTCCTAACTTGAGTTTGACTGCTGTTATTTATAGAGCACTCTACTGACTCTCCAGACCAGACTAATACCTTTCACAAGACGCCCTCTGTAGTTTATATTATGTCATATGTAATGGATCTTGTTTTGTTCCCCCTCCAGACCACTCTCCAGAACCTCTCGGAGGACGTCCTCTCTGTGATGGACAACAAGAACCCGTCCATTAAGCAGCAGGCCTCTCTGTTCCTGGCCCGCTCCTTCAGACACTGCACTCAGGCCACGCTGCCCAAGAGCATCCTCAAGCCGTTCTGCGCTGCTCTCCTCAAGGTACAAACAGAGTGGAGATGCACTGTGCACGACGAGGAATACATCTGTTGTTTCCTCTCTTTCATAGTCTCAATATCAGACTGATTTCAGGTGCTTTAAAGACCCCCTCCACTCAACATGTAAAAATAATCTGCTATGGCAAATATTTTAGTTTACCTCTGAAATGTGTCCGAAACCATCCACTCTCTCTCCCTCATTGAGGAATTCTGAGACTGTGAACATTCATGATATGCAAATAACACAGGCCCCGCCCACCACAGCTGCTGGCACTGGGTCGACCGGTAGAACATTTGTGCGCAACAAGAGACACCTGCCGTCCTCTCGTGGATGCCATCTGCTAATGCTAATGCTAACTGTCTGCTGACACACCTGCCGTCCTTCGCAGGACGCCTTCATTCGCTGCCTCTGCTGCACTGGAAGTTTCCGGTTTCATTGCCTCACATTTGCATATTCAACAGCGATTGATTTTCTGTATTTGTGACGCACCAAATGTTGCTTGATTAGGATTCGTTTGAATATCGAATTGCAGAGGAGTTACACAGAAATCTCCTCCTCCAGGAGAGGAATATTAAAACACCAGATACAAGTTGCTATAGTCAATGTCAGACATGTTAGAGGACAGAAACGGAAGAAAAACACTTTTCGAGTGGTGGGGACTTTAACTACACTATTTAATCACAACATGTGCTTTTTTTTCTCCTCTTCTTCAACCATGTCAGCAAGTGAACGACTCTGCTCCCGAGGTGCGTGACGCCGCTTTTGAGGCGTTGGGCACGGCCATGAAAGTGGTGGGGGAGAAAGCCGTGAACCCGTTCCTGGCCGACTTGGACAAACTCAAACTGGACAAGGTAAACAGATCAGCTGCAGCACGAAGGAAGAGGCAAAACCCTTATCTTCATTATCATCATCTTTATCTGCTGAGCCCTCTCCTTATTTGTTTCTTTCGCCTGAACAGATAAAGGAGTCGGCTGATAAAGTGGAACTCCCCGGGGGGAAGAAAGGTTCAGGAGGTGGAGCCGGGGACAAGAAGCCTGCTGCTAAAGCTCCTGCTCCTGCTGAAGCTCCGCCCAAATCCTCCGGCCCGCCCAAGAAGAGCCAAGCTGCTGCTTCCAGCAAGGTACACTCAAACTTATTGAGAATAAATGATCACCTGGTTGTTCCCCATTTTTGTGGCCAGTGTTTTATGTCCCTCTATTTTTTTTTATCTTAATTTTCTTGCAGGCGTCTTCAGGTCCACCTAAGAAAGGCAAAGCAGCCGCTGCAGGTGGTGGAAAAGCCAAGAAGACGTCCGACAACAAAGAAGTGATAGAGACTGAACTGTCGGTGAGTCACAAAACCAAATATCATTCCGAAGAGAATACGGATCACATCCCTTTAAAGGGGGTTTATCTCCTCAACATGAAACATTAAATACTCATCATTTCTTTACTGGCTGTCAGTCACGTACTCTCACTCCTGTTAGGCAAATAAAAGTATTTTATTTTATTCTAATTTATTTATTCAAAGTTATATTGTTATACTTATGTTATATATAAAAAAAAAAGGTTCAGTGTTATATAAATATTTATAAATTGTACTTTTGTAATTGATTTTTTCCCCTTGAAAATCAAGAAAAGTTTTCCAGGACAGTTCTTGTCATCATGTATATTAACCAATAAATCTTCCTGTGTTTTTTTTTTTTTTTGATCAGCCCGAGGCGAGTGAGGAACTGGCATCCAGAGTCCTTCCTGCTTCCTGTCTGCAGCAGCTGGACTCCTCCAACTGGAAGGAGAGGCTGGCGAGTATGGAGGAGTTCCAGAGGGTAAATACAAACCAATCGATCCAGTCGTCGCTTTGACGGATAATTAGTCGGAAATTATTTTGATAATTAAATATTTTATTCAAATCTTCTCAAATATCAGGATTTGATACTTTTCTTTGTTGTTGAATAACGATGTGCAGGAACATTAAGCTGTAGCTTCCTGTCTTTTCTCCAGGCGGTCGAGACCATGGACAAAGTGGAGATGCCGTGTCAGGCCCTAGTCCGGATGTTGGCCAAGAAACCGGGCTGGAAGGAGACAAACTTTCAGGTAACTGAACTAACATCGACCGATCGATAAGGGATCCATATGGAGATGTGTTCCCCCCTCTGATGTCGATGTCGCCCTGTGCAGGTGATGCAGATGAAGCTGCGCGTCGTGACTCTCATAGCTCAGCGGGGGCAGTTCTCCAAGACGTCGGCCTCCGTGGTCCTGGACGGTTTGGTGGACAAAGTCGGAGACGTCAAGTGCGGAGGAAATGCCAAAGAGGGACTGACTGCGATCGGAGAGGCCTGCTCGCTGCCGTGGACCGCAGAGCAGGTTCTTTACCAGTTTCTCTTTTTTTTTCTCTTTTTTGACTACATAGTTAGTTGAAAATGATTTTTTTTTTTATCCCTGACAAAGATCCTACACCAGAGATTTCATTATGCTTTATTTACACGGTGTGTTTTATTCGTCAGGTCGTCTCGATGGTTTTTGCACAGAAGAACCCGAAGAACCAGGCGGAGTCTCTCAATTGGCTGGCGAACGCCATGAAGGAGTTTGGCTTTGCTGGGTAATGTCCTGTCCTTACTTTAACTCTTCTTCTTCTTCTCTCTCTTTTCCTTCTCCTCCTTCACCTCCTCCTTCTTTGTTCTCCTCCATGTCTCTTTCTTCTCCTTCTCGTTTTCCTTCTCCTCCTTCTCGTCTTTCTTTTCTTTGTCCTTCTTCTCCTCCTTCTTTGTTCTCCTCCTCCTTTCCATTCTTCTCCTTCTCCTTGTTTCATTCTTCTCCTTCAGCTCCTCCTTTCTTCTCCTACTTCCTTCTTCTCTCTCTCTCTCTAGTGCAAAACTAGAGCAGTGTTAGCATAATTATAGTGGATCTAACCAGTGTGAATGAACCACTTATTATGTTTTTATTAGTTCATTATGAAATTGTTTTATTTAAGGATTTTTTAATATGTGCCGTAAATGAAGTTGCGTTAAAAGTCCTCTTCACCTCATTTTCTCTTTCTTCCACACCATTAAGTGTGTTTTTTGCATTTTGAAGAATCTATAAGATTAAAAGTTTTGTGGCTCAAAAAGACTCAAGACGTTGGAGCCCCTTTTTAAATCCTCTGTTGACCTATGACCTCTTCTCTCTCTCTCAAGAATCAACGTGAAGGGTTTCATCAACAACGTGAAGACCGCTCTGGGAGCGACCAACCCGGCGATCCGGACGGCGGCCATCGCCCTGCTGGGCGTCATGCACCTCTACATGGGAGCGCCGTTGCGCATTTTCTTCGAAGACGAGAAGCCGGCGCTCCTCGCACAGATCGACGCAGAGATCGAAAAGGTAACGGACACATCGGGAGAATACAAGAACCAAGGACACGTCAGAGAGAATAAATATATTAATGTCTGGTCTTCTCGCCTCGAAAGATGAAGGGCCAGTCTCCCCCAGCTCCAGTCAGATTCACCAGGAAGGCGGGGGCAGACGAGGATGGTGATGAAGGCGAGGAGCAGGATGAAGACGGAGGAGGAGGAGCAGGACATGACATCATGGACCTGCTGCCCAGAACTGACATCAGGTGACGAACAGACACAAATACAGAACAAATCTCACGTAGTTATGAATTTTAATATGATAAAAAATGTATGTTTACAATTAGAAATCGACCAGCATGAGTCTTTCACAGACAATGTGAAAATATTATGATCTCTTATGTTATGGTATTTTTATTCCACAAATCGTAAAATTTGAATGGTTTCTATATTAGTTTTGTATATTTACCAACTATCTATATGTCAACATTGTAGACTCTATTAATTCTGATATTTATATTCTTGCTATGCGCATATTGACTCCACTCAATAAAAAAAATGATTTTTGATAACGAAATATTTTTATTATTATTTAATATAAATACTGTCCAATATATGGGTGAATTAAATGTTTTATTCCCAACTATCGATATATCTCCAAAATACCACATTGGTCGGGCTGCAATAATAATTGATAAATGTGAATATTGTTTTAATCTGATTCCCAGACATTTTAGTACTTAAGTACTTTTAATCCTTAAATCCTCGGAATAAAATCTGTACATTAAAATTGAGTGATAATGGCAAGAGGTGTATCTTCTAGCATGTATCTTCTAGCATTAATAAGTGTCCATAATTAACACACTCTTCCCTCTTGTCACTCTAAAGTGAGAAGATCACGTGCGACCTGGTGTCTAAGATCGACGATAAGAACTGGAAGATCAGGAAGGAGGGTCTGGACGAGGTGGCAGCCGTCATCTCCGAGGCCAAATTCATCACGTCCAACATTGGGGACCTGAGCCTGAGCCTGAAGGGTCGACTGGGCGACTCAAACAAGATGCTGGTCAGTCGGAGGATCAGGTCCTCAGAATTTCAGGGTCATTTATCAAGGATATCAAAAGTGTGAAAAGTTCAAATGAGACATGTTCATGTCTCCAGGTCCAGCAGACGCTGACCATCCTGCAGCAGCTGGCTATCGCCATGGGACCTGGACTGAAGCACCACGTCAAATCTCTGGGGATCCCTGTGATCACTGTGATGGGAGACATCAAGGTACTGGACACACACACGTCCACACTCTCCTGTCTTCCTGAGTCAATTTTTTCCCATTACAATAAACATAAACCATGCCTCCCTTTTTCCTCCTCTTCAGCCTAATCTGAGGATGGCTGCCCTGACCACTGTGCAGGCGTGGGTGGAGCAGACTGGGATGAAGGACTGGCTGGAAGGAGAAGACCTGTCAGAGGAGCTGAAGAAAGAGAATCCCTTCCTGCGACAGGAGGTACACACACTTTAGTTTTTTCTGTCTTGTTTCGGGGAGGAGAATGCTGTATTCTCGTGAAAACTCTAAATCATGGACCTGCCCTCATCCCACCAGGTGCTGAGCTGGTTGGCAGAGAAGCTGCCCACCCTGAGGACGGTGCCCGTGGATCTGATGCTGTGCGTCCCCCCGCTATACGCCTGCCTGGAGGACCGCAACGGGGACGTGAGGAAGAAGGCCCAGGACGCCCTACCCACCTTCATGATGCACCTGGGTTTTGAAAAAATGTCCAAGGCTGCGGGGAAACTCAAAGTACTGAACTGACTATTTTTCAATAACACATTTCTTACAGTCTGACACCCGTGTGCAGTGAGTCATAGCATGTCTTTGTCCTCCAGCCGGCCTCCAAGGATCAGGTGTTGGCCATGTTGGAGAAGGCCAGAGCGGTGATGCCCGCCAAACCCGCCGCTCCTGCCAAGGCCGGAGGCGGGAAAGGCTCCGCGGAGACTAGCAGGGCCCCTTCAGGTTCGTGTGAACAGTCTAAAAGTGTGTAAATGCTAAAAGTGTCCGGTGTCAAATGTCCAGTAACAAGTCGATAAATGTTCTATTCACACATCTGATATAATTTGACCCGTGTGTTTTTCCTCCGCAGCCTCCAGGTCTCAGCCGGCGAGCGAGGACTCGGTCGACAGTAAACCTGAAGCGAAGAAGGTGCGAGGAGGAGGAGGAGGAGGAGGAGGAGCAGCTGCTAAGAAGGTACGTCTGTTCGAGTCGGCTCCTTGTTTTAAAAGTTTCTGGTTCTCACAGGGACGGAAAAGTCTTCGTGCTCTATAATGAACCTTTGAAATCGTGAGACTGGAAACAGAAAAAAGAAGGAATTTGGCTTCTCAGTCTGACCTCGCTCATTGAGTGGTATTCAATTTTAAGACACAAAATGAAGATCTGTACCTGTGTAAATATTCCAGGTGTCAACGTTTGTACTTCGATGGTCGTCAGTTTTTTTTTTTTGTGTGTGTGTCTGTGCACGTCATTGGTCGTTTTCGTGTCAGTGAAGTATAAACACCCATGTGGTTCTTTTCATTCACCCAGCCTCCCTCCTCTCCGGAGGAACCCGCCCCTCCCTCCAAGGACAAGGACAGTAATAGTAAAAAGCCGCCCGGCAAAGGGAAGGCTGCTGCTGCTGGCAGCCAACAGGTAGATGTGTGACCGGCGTCCCGCGTGACGAAACTCGTGTCTAGAGTGTCGTCACACAATTGCTGCTACTCGGGGGGGCTACATCCACACTGCCACGTTTCTTTTGTCTCATCACGACGGCTACACCTTGCCGTCCACACTACTCCTGAAATGGAGAAGTTTGTAAACTGCTCACCCCAATTTTTTAGTTTTGAAAACTCTGGGGTTGCATTTAAAGTCCCTCTACTTGTGTTGAGTGTTTTTCTTCCATTTCTGTCCTCTAACATGTCGGACATCGACGACAGCGACTTGTATTCTGTGTTTTCACCTTCCTCTCCTGTTTCCATTCTCTGCAATTTGAAATTCAAACGAATCCTGTTCAAGCTAGATTTGGTTCATCACAAATACAGAAAACCAATCGCTGTCGAACATGCAAATGTGAGGCAAAGAAACCGGAAACTTCCAGAGCAGCAGAGGCAGCGAATCATGAGAGGATGACAGGTGTGTCAGCAGACTGTTAGCGTTAGCAGTTAGCATCATAGGAGGACAGCAGGTGTGTCAGCAGACAGTTAGCAATTAGCATCCACTAGAGGACAGCAGGTGTGTCAGCAGACAGTTAGCATTAGCAGTTAGCACCATGGGAGGACAGCAGGTGTGTCAGCGGACAGTTAGCATTAGCATTAGCAGCTGTGGTGGGCAGGGCGCTCTTTTGGGGGTAAACAATTTTTGGATAAACGCTTGTGTGGACGGAGATTTTGTCTTTCTCTTTAAAAGCGTATTAGTTTGGATGTAGCCCGACATGTGCAGCAGACGTAGGCGGAGGTTCTCCGTGGACGCCGGACACTACGACACGACGTCTCTCTGCCTTGAGCCTGGTCCTCAGCCCTAATCCTGTGTGTCTCCAATCACTAATACTGAAAACACATCGTGGTGTTGTAACAGATGGATTCAAATAGTTCAGTATGTGCATGATTACTGAAACAGTGAGGGGTCACGTGTCACTCCGGTGTCTCCGATCTCTCCACCTCACGAATGAGTGTGTGTGTTTCTTGTCTCTGATTAATATCACGACCCTGTTCTGTGTGTTAACCCAAACTGAGGCCTTTTCAGCACAACACAGCTCTGTCTCCTGTTTCTACTCTGCCACCGACACACACAAACACACGTCAGTGTTTTCGCTCGTCACTCCCCTCATACTGGTGTCACTCTGCCTCCCGTCTCAGGGCGCCGCCGGTAAGAAGCCTCCGGCCAAAGGGGCTAAGGACGAGGAAGACAAGACTGGGCCGATCTTCGTCCTCATCCCCAACGCCAAGGAACAGAGGATCAAAGAGGAGAAGCAGCTGAAGGTATTGAACTGTGACACATCACCAACACAATGACGGATACATGGAGGAAGCCTGGTCCTTCTTTCTGCCTACCCTTCCTCCTTTATTTCTTTTTTCTTCTGTTCTTCTTTCTTTCTGCCTCCCCCTTTTTCTTTCCTTCTTTTCATCTTTTCTTCTTCCTTCCCCTTCTTTCAGTCTGCCCTTCTCTTTCTTTCATCTGTCTATCTTTCTTCCGCCTACCCTTTCTTTCTGTCTGAAAGAAAAGAAAGGACAGTCTGTCCTTCTGTCTTTCAATATTCCGTCTGTCCATCCATCCTTCCTTCTGTCTGTCCGTGTGTCCCTCATTCTGTTTGTTCGTCTTTCTTTCCGTATGTCCTCCCTCTTTTCTTCCTTCCCTTTTCTTTCTGTCCTGTGTTTTTTCTCAACAACCTTCTGATCCACTTCAAACTCTGCATGTATATTGTCGAGGACCTACGAACGTGATTAAATATTTTGATGAATGTGTCTCCAGGAACATGAAGGAGAGAAAGATTAAACGGTAGTCGGTCGACTCCTAGTGATGTTTTACTTGTCTCTTTTCCAACTGTAGATCTTGAAGTGGAACTTCATGACTCCCAGAGACGAGTACTTGGAGCAGCTGAAGACTCAGATGTCGACCTGCTTCGCCAAGTGGCTGCAGGACGAGCTCTTCCACTTTGACTTCCAGAGACACGTCAAGGCCATCGGAGTCATGATCGAGGTAACGCTCGGTCTCACGTCCTCGGGGGCAGTCATGTTTCAGGAGAATAGCTAATAAAGTTTTGTTTTGTGTGTGTGTGTGTGACAGCGGTTGGAGAGCGAGAGCGACGCCACCATCAGCTGCCTGGACCTGATCCTGAAGTGGTTCACGCTGCGGTTCTTCGACACCAACACCACCGTCCTGATGAAGGTGCTGGAATATCTGAAGCTGCTGTTCACCATGTTGAACAGGGAGAACTACCACCTGACGGAGTACGAGGCCAACTCCTTCGTCCCCTACCTCATACTCAAGGTGAACGCACAGGAAAAGGGATTCATTGAACGAGTCACCGAGAAAGGTTTTTGTTTTTTGCTAAGTTTCTTCTCTTCAGGTCGGTGAGTCGAAGGATGTGGTTCGCAAAGACGTGCGGGCCATCCTGACCATGCTGTGTAAAGTCCATCCAGCGTCCAAGGTCTTCCCGTTCCTCATGGAGGGAACCAAGTCCAAGAACTCCAAGCAGAGAGCCGGTACGTCTCCGCAGATAACGAGCTAATGCCGAGTACACGCCAGACAATTTTAAGCCTGATTTTCTGAAGCTTTTCTGGAGCTCTCGAAATATTGGAGGATAATCAGGGCTCGCCAATCGGGACTCGATCGCTATGTGTGAACTAACAACGACGTGATCAAAGTGAGCGATCTAGCAGGCTAAATATTAGGGCTGCAACTAATGATGCTTTTCTCGATTAATCGATTAGATGTTTGGTCAATAAAATGTCTGAAAATGGCGAAAAATGTTGATCGTTTTTCTCAAAACCTCATCAAGATGTTTTGTTTTGTTCACACACCAAAGATATTCAGTTCACTGTCACAGAGGAGCAAAGAAACTAGAAAATATTCACATTGAAGAAGCTGAAATCAGAAAATTTAGACTTCCCCCCCCAAAAAAATACTTGAACTGATTAATTGATTATCAAAATAGTTGATTGCGTTAATTTAGTAGTTGATTACTAATCGATTAACTGTTGCAGCTCTAGTCGTGTATTTTCCAGTGTCACTTCTCGTGTGTTTTCGTGACAAAAAGTACTCGCAGATGAGTCGTGTAGTATGAGCGGTACAAGGATCCGATAACTTTGAAAATCGTTTTGCACGTCCGAGGTAAGTTGCTCAAGTGGCACTTCTGTCTGAATCATCTCTTTGACGAAGAAGAAGAGAAGTCATCTTCACTCGTGCCTGTTGTTTTCCTCCCCGTCCTCCTCAGAGTGTCTGGAGGAGCTGGGCTGTTTGATCGAGGGCTACGGGATGAACGTCTGCCAGCCGACTCCGGCCAAGTCTCTGAAGGAGATCGCCATTCACATCGGCGACCGAGACACGTCCGTCCGCAACGCCGCCCTTAACACGGTGGTGGCCGTCTACAATGCCTGCGGCGACCAAGTGTACAAACTAATAGGAAATGTAAGATGAATTAAACACACAACACACCGTAATTAAACACAACTCTGTACATTTTTGTCTTAATGATTCTTTTGCCCCTTCCTTTTGCCAGTTGTCGGAGAAGGACATGAGCATGCTGGAGGAGAGAATCAAGCGATCGGCCAAGAAGACGGCCGCAGCTCCCTCCAAGCCGAGCGCGACGGAGCGGCCGCAGAGGGAACATCCTCCCAACCCCAACGGCACTTTCCTCCGGAAGCCGGCGCAGGAAGACCCCAACAAGCTCAAGTAGGTCGCGTCTGACGCGTCACGTACTCGTGATAATAATGTTAGAATGAATTAAAAACAAGAAGCAGACGAAAAGTATTTGCTCGACACAAAATATAAAAATATTGAGGAACAAAACAACAAATAACTTGATTGAATGATACTAACTTGATTGACATCCTTTATTAGTGTATGGTACAAAAACATGCATACAAACTAAAAATAAGATTTCTGTTTACATATTTACACTAATTCAGTGGTTATGACTTCAAACTGTTCAGAGACTGCAGATGAAAATCTGACATTTAAATCATATTAGAGTTAAAGATCTTGTTGTAATGGAGAGATAGATGGATACTAGAGACCGACAGATATGGATTTTTTGGGCAAATTTTTTGATGCAGATATATTATCGTATCTATATTAAGAAGACTGGAAAAGATCCCTAAGATGCCGCACAAGGAAAAGTAATTGAGGCTCAATATTTCACAGTTCAACCATACATTTTATTATAATAACAAAATAAAAAGACATCACAAATGCAAATAAAAATATAGAACTTTTATAGATTTTTTTTCCTTCAGTGTAAAGCAGTTTAAGCTGTTAAAAATGTTTTCTTAAAAAGAATTTATATCGGCAAACAAACGCTGAAAAGGTGTCCATGAAAGGCTATTTTGGCGGATTTAAAACATTTTCTTTTTATTAATTTGATAGAAACTTTAGATGGAGAGAAAACTGGATCAATTTATAAAAAATAGAATAAAAAAAAAAAAATCACCTAAGACCTTCTCCGATGACAGGAGCCGTCACTTTCCCCAAAAACACGTTTTGATTGAATTGAATTGATTTGTTCCAAGTTTCATTTATCTCCCGAAAAAGTGACTGGCAGCCCAATCAGACGGCGCGATTTCCAGACTAACGGAAAAAAACTTCATAGAGTTTCCAGAATCAGCCCAACGTGCAAAAAGATTTTGTCAAAGTGAAAACAAATCTCTTTGCGATCACGCTGCCTCAGTTTGCTGAGTTTTCAGTTGCAAATGAAGATTTTGTGTGTTTCTGGGCTTTAACTGTGACGTTTGCTGCTCAGTTACATCCTGACCTGTTGGCGGATAAGAACACTTTTAGAAATCAGAAAACTCCAGTTCAAAGCACAAGGTTTCTGTCGTGGGACGTGAACTGTCTC
This sequence comes from Scophthalmus maximus, assembly GCF_022379125.1. Classification (NCBI taxonomy): domain Eukaryota; kingdom Metazoa; phylum Chordata; class Actinopteri; order Pleuronectiformes; family Scophthalmidae; genus Scophthalmus; species Scophthalmus maximus. Next base: position 25,603,650 of record NC_061521.1, on the reverse strand, counting down.
CATCGTATTATTGTTTTTCATTAGCATGTTCCCCGTCCCTCCTCGTCCTCCTCCTCTTCCTCCTCCTCTTTAATCCGTCACATCTGTCAGACGTCTACTTTCTGTGGACTGACTCATGCAAATGTTTGTTTTTCTGCTCACGACTGATCTGTCCTTCTCTTCTCGTCCTGTTCTACTGAGTCACTGCATGTTCGGTCTCTCACAGACACTGGGCTCGTACAACACGACCTTCTGTTTGTGAAACCAACCTTGTGTGTGTGTGTTTCTCTCTCTCTCTCTGTGTGTGTGTGTGTGTGTGTGTGTGTGTGTGTGTGTGTGTGTGTGTGTGTGTGTGTGTGTGTGTGTGTGTGTGTGTGTGTGTGTGTGTGTGTGTGTGTGTGTGTGTGTGTGTGTGTGTGTGTGTGTGTGTGTGTGTGTGTGTGTGTGTGTGTGTGTGTGTGGCCTGTCGTCTCTTAACCCTTCATCTTCCGGTGTGATCTCCTCTCTCTCTCTCTCTCTCTCTCTCTGCCTGCCTTCCTTTGGGAGCAGAATAATGTATCGCACGTATAGGATGTGAGTACCTCCTCCTCTACCTCCCCCTTTACCTCCCTCTTCTTTTTTCTTTTCTTTGTCATCGTGAGAACTTCCTCTGAATGCAACATGTAACATCCATCGTTCATCGGGATTAAGTTTGGTGTGACGCTGAAGTTTAGTTTCGTCTCCTCGCATATTCGGGAACAAGATTCTAAAGCCCCGTTCCTCGCGGGCATGTGGTCGGTGAAGCACCGGACTTTCCTGTCACTTTAAATACGATTCATTCTGTTTCTCCTGTTGAGATGGTCACTGTGTCGGATTATAGACGATTATAGAGTTAGGGAGAGACGCGACGGATGACTTGTTGCCCCACTACCTCTTAACCGTCTGCTGCCTCCACGCAGGTGTGACATATTCCATTGTGGCAGGTTAAAGAATAAGATATGCTCCTCTTTCTGTTGGTCTCTAGTCTTTTCTTGTCGTCCATGTTGAGACACTGCACATGATAAAACTATCGAGTGTCGCGCCTGATGCCCACTGATTGTTACTGACGTCCTACGTCTTCCGGGTCGGGCTGATGTCGTGTAGTCTGACCCCGACATTAGTTCTGAATGTCAGGTGGTAACTGTACACTGAAGTGAAATGAACTCCACAAGTTGTCATAATTATCAGCAGAGTTGAATGTTCCTATAAAGTCTTCACAACATAAAATATGAGTTGGTCGGCGGAGGGATACAACTGCGAGGCGGCAGTTCTGCTTTCACTCGGTCGAAGCATCTGTAGGAAAGTATTGGTTTAATTTCTTCTTATTATTATAATCGTCTTATCTATAGATAATACATGTTCAGTACATGTTCAGTTTTGTGAGGTTAGTTTGAGCAGCGTTTAAATAACGACAGTGATTTTTTAAAAAATCAATACAAATATCAGATTTACTCAGGTTGCGTTGATGAACACTTATTAAACCAAATTATTATTTCTGCAAGCTAAAAATCTGCATCATTTTAAGTGACGACTAATTGATTATTCATCGATGTTTTCCATCATTAATGAGGCAGAAAAGTGTTGAAGGAAGATTCCTTTTCTATTCCAGTTGTTTATGAACATTTGTTCTGAGTATGTTGGTTTGGGATCAGTGCTGATCAGCTCCAGTCCTGAAAGTCCGATTCAAATTTAGAAAAAGAGATTATTTTGGATAAAGAATGTTCACTCTCTTAAATACGATGATAGTTTTTTTTCCTCTGTAACAGCTCTTGATTGGAAGCAAAGCAGAGGTGTCGTAGAGGGTAAACCTCTGAACGAATCTTCTCATCTAAAGTTTCACTGTTTCAACGTCTTTTCAAACTTACTTAATCTGGATATTGATGTTTTTAAAGCCACAAATCATAACCTGGATCTATAAAAGGCCTTTAAAATTACCCACAGCTTTTTACAGAGTCAGGAAAACTAAAAGACAAAACATAAACCAATAACTTTAGTCTGAGGATCGTCAACTGACTTAGATACTCCAACTAAACGAGCACTGTTAGCTCTTGTCGCTCAGGACCGGAGCTGAACGACACTGATCCATAAACACACCGTACTAAACGAAAACCCTGTCCCGTCCCGTCCAGCCAAGCCCGTCAGAACAGCCAGCAGCAGCACCACCACCACAGCGAGTCGTCCCACCCGTCCATCCCCAAGGAGTTCCAGTTGGACCTGGACATGATCGAGATGGACCAGAGCCGAGTGTGCGAGATGCCCGACCTCGTGCAGCACAAGCTGGACGAGCTGCTGGAGCCCATCATGATCCCCGAGCCCAAGTAAATGCAAACGGAATTATTAATATTAACAAATTAATGGCTATTTGTGTGTGTTGTTAACGTTGCTTGTTCTTTTCTTTTCACAGGATGCACTCTGTCTCTCCGCACTTCGACGACCTCCACAACAGCACGTCCTCCACCATCAACTACGTCATCTCTCAGGTGGCCAGTGGGGACATCAACACCAGCATCCAGGCCCTGGCTCAGGTAACACTCACACACACCTGGGGGTGCGGTCGAATTGTCCTTCCTCTCTACTATTCCATGAGGTCAAGGAGGATTCATAGGACTTAAGAAAAGAGAATCCGACTCCACTTCTACTTTACTACGTCATCATGCGACGGCGGATGTTGTTGATGCGTCTGTCGTGGTGAAACTACACGTTTCTGAAGATGAACTACAAAAACCTCAGTGGCTCCATCAGCAAGTTTCAGTGTTTTGCCACTGTGTTCTTTTTCTTCTACTTCAGATTGAATTGTTTACATTCGTGTGTGTCACATCATGTTAAATATAGCTGCTGTGATGAATTGTGGGACTATTTCTCCTTTCCTTTTGCATGGGAAGTGTATCCTACGCAAAAGGACATAGGAAAGGAAGCATTGAAGCACTTTTCCTAAACATTTAGAGAATCGGAACTGCTCTTATCATGGTGCTCGGGAAACACGTCCGCGTCACTTCAAGATTTAGGAAACTTCCTGAGCAAATTTGACAATTCGACCTCACCCATAGACTATTTATTAAAATGGACTTAGACTCTGAGTCTGGAAAATACAGACCAGCAGGGGGCGACTCTATGAGAACATGACTCTACTTCTCACTTGAATTATAATGTCAGTAGAACATTTTCCCTGAGGAGTTCATGGTTCAATCTCTACCTTCAAGTCTTTACAATACATGATGTTCATTTTGTAACATTACAGTCCATATAATATAAATGTTAAGCAGCTTGTCACTAACTCAGCTGGAAGTGAACACTGTTATTTTTTAGAATGTATCACGGATTACGGGCTATCCTTACGATTTCCGCTCCTACAGATTGACGAGGTTCTGCGACAGGAGGACAAAGCCGAGGTGATGTCGGGACACATCGACCAGTTCCTCATCGCCACCTTCATGCAGCTGCGGCTCATCTACAGCACGCACATGGCCGACGACCGGCTGGACAAGAAGGACATCATCAAACTGTACAGCTGCATCATCGGGAACATGTTGTCGGTGAGTTGCCGCCTGACGCTCTCGATCACGTGACACGTCGCTTAACCGAGGAGAAACGCTAACGACCTCTTGTCCCCCGTCCCGTCAGTTGTTCTCGATGGAGTCGCTTGCCAGAGAGGCGTCCATGGGCGTCCTGAAGGACCTGATGCACGGCGTGATCACGCTGATGCTGGACAGCCGCGTGGAGGACATTGAGGACGGACAGCAGCTCATCCGCTCTGTCAACCTGCTGGTGATCCGAGTGCTGGAGAAGTCGGACCAGACCAACATGATCAGGTCAGTGTGAAGGAAACGAACGAGGAGCTCAGATTAAATCTAATCTCAGACCTCTAGTTGACTCCTCCCCCTCCTGCCTTCTCCGCAGCGCTCTGCTGGTGTTGCTCCAGGACAGTCTGGTGACGACGGCTGGTCCGCCCACGTTCTCCGAGCTCGTCATGAAGGTAAGATGGATCCACGCGCACTGGATCATTCCGGCGGCTCATATACGCTTCCAGACTGACTCTCTCTCCTCTCTGTGTGTGTGTGTGTGTGTGTGTGTGTTCAGTGTCTGTGGAGGATGATCCGCTTCCTCCCGGAGACCATCGACACCATCAACCTGGACCGCATCCTGCTCGACGTCCACAACTTCATGAAGGTTTTCCCCAAAGAGAAGCTGAAGCAGCTGAAGAGCGACGTCCCACACAGGACGCTCAAGACTCTGCTGCACACGCTCTGCAAGCTCACCGGCCCCAAGGTAGCGCTCGCCATGTGACGGCCTCGCCGTTAACAACGCCACGGTTTTTATCAAAATTAAAAACACAGAATGACAGAAATTTTCTGACCAGCAGTTGTTTAAATCCTTTGATCCAGTGGTTTAGTTCCTGGTTCAGTTCATTTATTTGTTGGTTGTTGATCTTTTCATTTTACTCACGTTTTCTCGAGCAGATCCTCGACCACCTCTCCATGATAGAAAATCGTAACGAGTCCGAGTTGGAGGCTCATCTGAGGCGAGTGGTGAAACACTCTGGAAACCTGTCGGGGCTGAAGAGCGACCGAGGCACCGAGAAGACGGGACTGTACACGGTGAGCGATGCCGAACGCAAACACAAGGAATTTAACTTTAGAATTCAAGCAAATCCATAATTCTGTTGTCTTTGTTTCTCAGGAGGATCGGATGTCGAAGGCGAAGGTCAGCGACATTCTGTCTGAAATCTTCAAGAAGATCGGCTCCAAGGAGAACACCAAGGAGGTCGGTTCAACATCACACACACAATAAAAGGTTTATTAAAACAAAGAGGCAGGAAAACAACGGTGACGTGTCGACCTTCTTCTTCTTCGCAGGGTTTGACGGAGTTGTACGAGTTCAAGCAGAAGTACTCTGACGCGGATCTGGAGCCGTTCCTCAAATACACGTCGCAGTTCTTCCAGAGCTACGTGGAGCGAGGCCTCCGCATGATCGAGTCCGAGAGGGAGGGCAAGGCTCGCATCCAGACCTCGACAGGTACGACAGGCCGCCGCCACTGCCGCCACGAGCAGGAAGTGGGGAGTGTGTAGTGAAACAGTGTTTGTGTGTCCGCAGTGATCCCTCAGCACAGTGTGGACTCAAGTCTGAGCAGCAACAACGAGGAGCTGAAACCTGCTGTTTACTACGAGAGACTGAAGATCCTCAGACAGAGACAAGGACTGGAAAACACCTCCAGGGTCAGTTCTCACACACGCGCACGCACGCACACACACACACACACACACACACACACACACCTCCTGTAAACGGGGCGACTTGTGGTGCAATGTGTTGGTAACACATGGTGGCGCCAGAGTGTTGCAGGACCGGAGCAGAGAAAAATGTACCATTTAACAAAATTTGATAAACAAAATATTCTTTTTAAAAAACTTAGAACACAATTTTAGTACCTTTTTCATTTACGTTTTCATAAATTATATTTTATGTAAAATGTAAACATGAAGTAAATTTTTTTCTGCTTTGTTTATTCTGTACAATAACAGATTTTGTATCATTAAACATAAGCGCAGATACGGATGTCCGATAATATCGGCCGATATATCTGTCGGGCTATAGCTGTAATCTCCTGTACGTACGCAACAGAAGCTTGTAACTCCTCCCCCTTGTCCTCTCTCCACCTGCAGCTGGGCGGCGGCGGCGGCGAGGACGATCCGCAGCAGCAGCAGCGACCGGCCATCTCATCCCTGCTGTCGTCCAAGCCGCCGGTGGCGTCGTCCACCGACATGTTGCACAGCAAACTGTCGCAGCTCAAAGAGTCCAGAGAGATGTACCAGCAGGAGCACAACAACGCACACTCCCACTCGCCCACGCACGGCCACACGCGCTCCGCATCACCCGCCGCCAACCTGGACGACCTCAAGAAGCGTCTGGAGCGGATCAAGAGCAACCGGCAGTGAGGCGCCGCCGCATCTCATCTGTAAACGACTGTGGAGTTGAGCCGGTAGATAAACACACGACATCATCCTCCATTTTAACTCCGTCTGTGTTCATGTTCTTCTTCTGGAAGATGGAAAAAAAAGAAAAGCACTTGGAGATGAAGCAACAACTCACACACGCCCCTGAATTTGAACCTGACTCCACCCACTGTGCCTGTATGTTATTAGAAATCAAATGCACCCTCATCTGACGCTGACATTCAGATAGTGACTGGGATTTACAGCCTACACAAACACACAATCACACACACACACACACACACACACACACACACACACACACACACACACACACACACACACACACACACACACACACACACACACACACACACACACACACACACACACACACACACACACACACACACACACACACACACACGCACGCACGCTGTTTAAGCTTCTATAATATTCAAATTAGAAGTTGTTTTATTTATCATCAAGTCATAATTCAGTTTTTTAAGCCCCTCCCTCTTCTATCCCATGGACACTTTCCGCTGCGTCACGACAGCGACATGGTGAAACTTAAGCTCCTCCTCCTCCTCGTCCTGTTTTAGTCTCCGCACGGTGTGTTTGTACATATTTAAAAGTAATTAACCTCTTATAACTGTTATGAAGCGCTTCTCTTGTGGCTGAAGGGAAAAAAAACAACAAATGTAAAAAGGAACTTTTCTTTCTGATGAACCTGCCACCGCTGCTGTTTGGACGAACGCCACCGCAACGAGCTGACGTCACTTTCTTTTTGTAGCTGTGTAAATGCAGTATGTTGTCGCTGCCGCCCCCGTGTGGCCGGATGCTGAACTCTCTCCTACACTGTCCAGGTAACAGTTTGTCAGTTTGTCAGTTGGAAACAATCATCCACAGGGTTTTGGGATCGTCACAGAAAAGTTGTTTTGCGTCGGTCGAGTGAACGTTTCCAAAATGGCGAATGCGAGGGGAAATGGGCTCGACGCTCCGGCACTTGATTTAAAAACCATGAAAAATAAGTTGAGCAGCATTTACACAGCGACAAACACCAACGTCGTTTCTTCTGCTTCTCCTGACGAGGCTCCGAGAACCACAACTGTGTCGTTGTTGTTGTCGCCGTCGAAAGGAAAACTTGTCCCGGACAAAAATGTTGTGGCCTTCTAATAAAGCGATTGTCTAAATTCAGTGGTTTTAAGGTTTTTCCTTCCTCCAGAGAGAAAAAAGGATTTTCCTCCTCGCGATCCCAAACCTTGCGGAGCTCTTCCGGTCGAGAATCCGTCGTGGAGGTGCTTCGCCCGGGAAGTCGGAGCAGAGGCGCGTGTGCAGGTGTGTTTCAGTGCGGTGGGTCGGCGTCAGGCTGTACATATACTGTATCTATCATCCTCCTCCTCCTCCGTTCATCCGTTATTTAACAGGACTGTAGAGCCAACATGGCCGCCACCGTAAAGCTCGTCAACCAACCGTGGTGGAACATGTTTTTTCCGACCGTGGCCCCGTCACCACTCTGTTTTAAAGGAGCATGGCATGAAGGCAGCGATAGTTTTTAATTTACTCATGTAAATAAAGTTTTTGCATTAACAAAAGCTGCTGTTTTAATTAAGTCATTGTTTATTTTCTCTGATGATGATGAAGATGAAGAAGATGGCGACGGCCCCGTGTTGTTGTCGTCTGTTCCGTAGCTGAATGTCGAGTAAAGGACAAACGTTGTTTTTGTATTTAATTCTAGTCTTTTCATTGTCGCTCTCAGCTTCTCCTTGTATAATCCATAGTGGAAAATGGCAATAAAGTCTTGTTTTGTTTTTTTAACAATCCACCGAGTGGTAATTTTATTAAGATTTATTTATTGATTTATTCACCTCCGACAAGGTTTATGTGTTCACCCCTGTACGTCTGTTCGTCAGCAGGATTTTACACAAAACTACAGAACAGATTTCCATGAAACTCGGTGGAAGGACGGAACGTGGACCAAGAAAGAATCCAGTAAATGTTAATGTGGATCTAAACAAAGAGGCGGATCCCGGGGAAAAAATGCTTTAAAAAATGCTTTAATCCCTTTTATAAAAGTATTTTGAGACGAGGGACAATTCCATAGATTTTTCATGGTTTTTCCCATTTAGTGGACTCATATCTACAAGTGTGCAATCTGGTTTGGTTTACCGAGCGTCCGACTGATGGAATTTTTGGCGCTGATACAGATACATCACCCAATATATATTTATATTTTAATCTGTCAATGTTTCGTAAGATGCTGTTATCAAACATTTATGACCAAGAAATGTAATTGAGGATTGATATTTTAGGTGAACCATGAAGTATCATAAATAACTACAAAGAAAACAAGTAAACCAAACATATAGAACTTGAATGAAGAAAATGAACGTAATTTATTTGACGTAAAATGTAAATATAGTATATAATTCTAACGCTTCAGTATCTTTAAGATCAGTGAGACACTGAACGTCGACACCACTTGACACTTTTGTAAGATTTATTTGAGAAAATATAAATGTTACAAATATACACGGAAAGAACAATTTGTTAAAAAATTTCAATCTACAAATATTAAAATCTAAAACCTTATTTACTGTATATTTATATATAGATACACTGAGGCACATAGAAATGTGATATAAAGACACTGTACAGGAACATGGCACGAGGTGTAACAGCTGGAATTCACTTCCTCTCACCAGCTTTGAACGAAAGACATGTTTTTTCTTCTGCGTCGACAGTTTCTCTTCACAGTTTTAATCTTCGACCGAACTCTTAGGAAACGGTGATCTCTTCGCCGTCGGACTCCGACAGCTCCGACTGTTTGCTGGAGTCTGACGGAGACGAAGCATTGTGATGATGATGATGATGACGACGACGATGGTGATGATGGTGGTGGTGGTGAAGATGTGACTGCTGGTTGTCCAGCTGCTCTCGGCCAGCGGGCGCCGGCCTGTCCGGCCCGTGGCCGCTGCCCACGTCGGTGAGGTCCGGGTGCGGGTTGGTCTTGGTGGGGAGGGTCTGCTGCCGGCAGCCGCCCGTGGACAGCAGCTCCCGCTCCTTGGAGTTCCTCCACTTCATCCTGCGGTTCTGAAACCAGATCTTCACCTGCGCCGGGACAAAAGGACCCGTCAGGATCCCTACAAGCACGCGATCAGAGCAAATTTGACGAAAACCAAATCGCGCTCGTCGCTCACCTGCGAATCTTTGAGGCCCAGTTTCCCGGCGAGTTTCTTCCGGTCCGGTTTGCTGATGTACTTCTGCTTCTGGAACGTTCTCTCCAGCGCCTTCCGCTGGAGGTCGGAGAACACGGCCCGCCGCAGCATGCCTCTCCGGGGCTTCCCCCTGGGGGCCAGCGGCCACGAGAAGGTTCCCGGGACGGGAATCACAGAGGAGGAGGCTGGAGGGACCAAAAATACCAGAGCGTAAGATTTAATAAGCAGCACGAGTCGTTGACATCCAATTACTGAAATTAAAAAGTGAATGTAAATGGGCACTTGAGGGACATTTCAAAATTCCCTTATTCATGTATATATATCCTTATTCCTTAGTCGCCCAAAAGTTTTCCTTTCGTAATGTTGACGTTCGTGCGATCGGTTTTCACTTATTCTCACGTTACGTTGTGACAACCTGCGTAGAGCTCAACAGTGACCGCCCACTTTTTTGAACGGCTCCAGTTGCACAAGTGAATTTCCCAATTCACTCACCCATTGACGTTTCATAAAACCCATATATATAAAATGTTCTAACCCCGGAACCAAGAGTCAAAAACATTTTATCTGAAGAAGAAGAAAAACGAGTCCTAAATGACGTACCCTATATGTGTGCCCTTCCCGCCCTCTATGCCTCCCCTACATGACAGTGCCCAATCAGGGTTGCCCTTTCCAGTAGGGAACATGTGAGCAGTGCTGTACACGATTCTCCTACAGGTGAGGACACATGATGACGTGCCCAAATCGGTACGATTCGGTTCTTGCGTGTTGTTGGGGCCCCGTGTCCTGCGTTAGGTGCCCCTCTTCATTTTTCCGCCCCTGCCCCCTCAAACAGCCAAAGAGTCCGCCACTGTCTTCCTGTTCGGAGACTCTCTCTCTCCCCCGAGGCCTCCGAAAGTCGATATTACAAAAAGCCCCCAATTTGTCGAGCCGGTGGAAACAGAAGCCGATATGCTAATGAGCCGCGGGGGCTCACACTGACGCTAATGGAGCATGAAGGGGGATTGTCACAGGCTGCGAATGGACGGAGGAAGGTGATTGTGTTGTAATGAATTGAGTGGAGACGGGCCGCTCCATTACAGGCCCATTAGAGGGAGGGTCGCCACAATGTGGAGGCTTCACTCGGGTCTGCAGAGGAAACGCGGGACGCTTCTTAAAACCCTGGACGTAAAAGATCAATAATCACAAAATATCTCTCGGGTATTAGTTCATTATTATCTTGGGTGTATCTCCGCCCACAGCATTTCCTCTCAAGAAGCTAAAGCTTTATTTCTTTTACTGCGCCGTTAGCCAGACGCTTAATATTGTTTAGGTGGAAATCTGCAGCACATATCACGTGGATTAAAGAAATCCTCAATTCTGGTAAACTGGAAAGAGATCTGGAACATATTGAACGGGCGTTCAAATCTCTGACTCGTTTCAAAGCCCCAGTGTGTAATTTTCTGGCGGCATCTGGTGGTAAAAGTTCCAGACCGCAACCAACTGAGCGACCGACAGGGGACACTTTATGGCGGCGCGCCGCTGATTCCACTTCCTGTTTCCGTCAGCGTCTGAAAATTCAGCGTGAACGCGACGTGTTCTGGAACCGTTCAGTTCAACAACCGTGTTCAACAGGACGTAGAAACATGGAGACTCACACGGAGGTCGGTCCACCTCGTGACTATATTTAACTCTTATATGAACATAGTTATGGAAAATTTGTTATATTTCTGTGAATAAGTTCTTCTAGATATTACACACTGTAGCTTTAAGATCCTCGTTGAGTTGTGGACCAACCTTCTACTATTATTTGACTTAGTTATTATTTTGTTCGAGTTTTAATCAACTTGTCTGTTTTTGGGGTTTTCTTTGTTTTTTATTGTATTTTTTTATATACTTTTTGAACTTTGTATTTCAATTTCTGTCGTATCTTAAAAGTTTTCAATAAACAGATCTTTGGGGGGGGGAGAAGAAGATATGCTTCGTCATAAACACTGACACCTGTCAAAAAAAAAAATCTAACCTGAAGTCCTATAATTAAGGACGTTATCTTGCATCAGCCTTTTCCTTATAAAACAGGAAAACCCTTAATTTGAGATAACGTCCATAATTACATATATATATATATATATATATATATATATATATATATACATTTTTTAACAGTGTTAAGTGTTCATGAAGAAGCATATCTGAGAGAAATCTGGCGATTATTGATCGCTGCTTTAGCAACAATAAGTCACGTTAAGCGTTTTAGAGAACGTCCCCGGTTCGAGCTGTTCACTGTCATACAGCTGTTTGTAGGCAATTATTCCAGATGTTCAACAAAATGTACTTTATTCTATTTTAGAATTCAACAATGGTCAATATTGGAATGAAAACCCAGCTTCAAACGTGTGAATCTGATCCTGTGAGCAAGTGTGTGTGTGTGTGTGTGTGTGTGTGTGTGTGTGTGTGTGTGTGTGTGTGTGTGTGTGTGTGTGTGTGTGTGTGTGTGTGTGTGTGTGTGTGTGTGTGTGTGTGTGTGTGTGTGTGTGTGTGTGTGTGTGTGTGTGTGTGTGTGTGTGTGTGTGTGTGTGGCTCCTCTTTGGTCACGGTGCTCGGGGGGCTTTGTGGGCCGGCCCTGGGGGGGGGGGGGCTCGGTGGGAAAAGGGGGCTCCTGAGCTGGGAAGATGCCCGCCTCACATTTAGACCGTGACAAACGCCACCAAATATATTTCCAAGCGCGACGAACTGGACTAATTTGTAGATCAGGACAAACTGGTGCTGATGTCAGCAGTCAGTCGCTGAGCGGAGCCACAGAACTCGTCTGAGTTGTTCCCCGAGCGTCTGATGAGGTGAACTTCCACCAGAAGGAAATCGATCTGTTTCATCAAGGTCTCATTTTAATCACATGCATCAACTTGACAGTTGACGGATCAGTCATCGGCCTCCAAATGAACCGACAACTGTTTTATATTCATCGGTTAACAAAGTCGAAATTCTCTGATTTCAACTTCTTCCATGTGAATATTTTCACATTCAGTTTTATCGTCTTGGTTTTTTTGCCGATCGACATTTTTCACCATTTTATGAACCAAACAACTAATCTGATTAATCCAGAAAGTTATCGACAGTTTAATTAGTTAGTTGGTTGCAGCTCCACTTATTAATGAATTCATATATAAATGTCTAAGTTTGATCCTTGAATGTGAAGGTGTCGGATGAACTGAGTCTCATGAAGTGGAACCGAGAGTTCGTGAACCTTTTTAAAATCTTGTGATTTCTCAATTCTACTTGTTTTAAAGTGATTAACCTACAAATTGATGCGACAAATCTCTGAGTGACAATAATAACTAATCAGATAAAAGATCAAGCAAAAACATTTAATGAAAATAAAATATTAACGTGTGATTTGACAAATTAAAATCCCACTGGATGAAGTTTTTGTTTGAAGTACAGAAAGTGAACTATGAAAGGCAGAGAACTGATATTAATATGCATCAATCCCTGCAGATATATTAAGGTCTGTTAGACTATAACAATATTTAAATTTGAAAGAAGACATTTTTATTATTAAGCATATTCAGTCCTATTTTCTCTCAAATCCCCTTTTTTCTTTTTGCAAAAGTAACGTGTAAAGTGACTACGTGTTGATGTAATTGCATTAAGGCAAATCACAAATGATCAATGTGTTATGAGTAATAATAAGAGTGTTATTGTAATATTCTATGTTCCTCTGTGAAAGATGGATTCTGACCTCCAACATCCTCAGGTGAGTGATTCACAAACTAACAGACGTAAATGTTTTCTCTCTTATAAAAAAAGGGAGGAAACATCAAGTTACACATAAATGATTATGGTCTGTCTGTGTAACTGTTCATAATTATAATAATACATAAAGGTCCACCCACCTGTGAAGTACGTGGCCCTGATGAACGGATGAAGAGCTCCGTCGAAGAACGGCAGAGGGAAAGACTTGTTCTGAAAACTCTGGACTGAAGCAGGAAAACAGAACAAACTGAATATTCACGTCCACAGAAATATCACAAACAGAAAAAAGTTGAAACATCATGCACCAATTAAAGCTGCCGATCACATTATGATTCATATTTTACTAACAAATACAGTAACACCTCTAATAAGCAGTATGTCTGATGCACTTTCAACAAAGTCATTATATTTCTAATAATTATTAATATTGAATATTATGATATGATGCATATGCTAATGAGTGGCATCAAAAGTTCTGGAGAAAAAAAGTTGATATCATTCAAAAGTATTATGATAATAATGAATCATGATGAAATCATTGTGTGATTGTTTATTGCTCAAAGCAACTGTTGTATTGTATATTACATCATATTTCCTCCACACTCACCGCTCCGTGTGGACGGGGCCAGGATCGCGTTGACGCCGAACTTCAGGTAGCCCGGGTCCGGGCAGGCGGTCCGCGGGGAGCCGCAGGGGCCCGGGACCCGGGGGCCGAGCGGGAGAGCGGCCCCCGGGCCCCCGGAGGAGAGGGTCCGGGGCTGGAGGTCGTAGCTGAC